>NW_028259145.1:4242424-4545454 GCF_977971745.1 Zootermopsis nevadensis
AACCTAACTTAAACAAACATAAAACTACCTAACCTAAACTAACCCAACCCAACCTAACTTAAACAAACATAAATCTACCTAACCTAAACTAACCCAACCCAACCTAACTTAAAAAAACATAAAACTACCTAACCTAAACTAACCCAATCCAACCTAACTTAAACAAACATAAAACTACCTAACCTAAACTCACCCAACCCAACCTAACCTAACTTAAACAAACATAAATCTACTTAACCTAAACTAACCTAACCCAAACTAACCTAACCTAACCTAACCTGATTCTGAAAGGAGACCACTAACTTCATAAATATGTAACTACTTCTTTGATTAGAGTCGCCACTGGATTAAACTTGTTCAATATAATTTATTTACAACAGCTCATATTTGTTTATCGTGTCTTCTCACAAAAACCAACAATAAAATAATCCGTTCTCCCTTATGGAATATTACTTTTTTTGTTTTGTTTTACGTACTTGAATACGATTTGAGATAGGGCGGCCACTGACGCACGAGACTTTCCGAAACTTAAATATTATTAATTTGGCGTATATTTTCTTCCAGTTGACCGAGTCTGCTTTAAAGTAAGGTAGAAAAGTACCTTTGTACTTTGCTCATGTGTGACTATACCCTCATAATGTTGGAGTCGCCACTGACGAAGGAACTTACTAACCCTTGAACTTTACTCCTGTCAGAAAATCTTGGCTGGAGCAGGAATTAAATTCCTTTACGACGCCCGCGTCCTATTTATGGCTATTTGCTCAACCATGAATCATATCGAAGAAACCGCGCACTGGTTTCAACGTCCTACGTAGTTTATAGGAAGTTAACAAAAATTCTGCAGGACATACAAACCCTGTATCGCGAAATATTTCTTTTGAAGTGAAAAAATAATTAAATCTCAGAGAGGAAGAAGGTCCCATGGAACCTCCAGAGAAAAACGTACCATCGGTCACATTACTTAAAGTAATTATGAAAATGACTTTATTAGTCAAATGTTATTAAATGGGTAAGAAGGCAAGGGTATTATGAAAATAGCAAATTTTGAATGTTTTGTTAACGGAATTTTGTGCTGTAAAAATAAGTTTTTCGGTTAAAGAAATCTGAATTAAAGACATTTTGACCCGAAGACGGATAAAGTTTTAGATGGACAAGTTTAAATACCCTGTCCTGACCTGACATAACCTAACGGTACCTAACTTAACCTACACTAACCTAACCTAACCTAACCTGCACTAACATAACATAACCTAACCAACCATACAAGACGTAGCCTAAAATAACAATGTTATCGGTTTCCCATAATTTTCAAATGTTTAAGTTTTTACGATAAAAAATAAAAATAAATAAAATGCCTTAGAATATCAGTTTTCAACAAATTGAACATTTAAATTTTTTTTTAAAACTTCTAAATTTTTAATAATTTTAATTTTTTTATATTTTTCGAGATTTCAAAATCTGGTATTAAAGATTTCATAATTCCCTCATTCGGAATTCCAACGTTTCATGCATATGCTTCAAAGGGCGCGTAATAATGCGTCATGCTGTTTGAGAAAACATTTTGAGAATTCGGTTTCTACGAAATCTAAACCATAAACGCTTTTGGCCATAATACAAAATTTATGAATGTTAAACTAGGTAATACGTATACATTACTGCTTTTATTTAAAGTGATAAAATGCACTGAAATGTGTGTTGTAGTTTTAATCCACTTTTGCCTGTTAAGGCAAGTCAAGTCGAGGACAGGAGAGCTTATATACACAGGCGAAGTACGGCTTTATGTTCACCAACAGAAATTACGTTCTTAATTTTGAATATTTACAGCGCTTTATTGTCATCTTATATCTTTAGGCCACTCATATAAGTCGGTGTTTCTTTTCTGTAATAAAATTCACAGTTCTCTTAGGGGAAGGTTCTGCATACCGTTAAGACTGTAAATGTTTGCTCTCCATATTACGTGAAGTTGGCGCACCTGGGTGATAAGAATGTAGTTCCGAAAAAGAAAGGAGTGTGTTACATTACAGGTCGTTCAAAAAGTTTCGTAACTCTTTTAAAATACTTGCGAACTGCGGAATAAAGGAAAAGATGTTAGAAATTTTATTCAGGGCACCAGATAATGCGTAAGGCGTTTCGGGATGTTGTCGTTTAACTACGTAAATAACTTAAGTAATGTACTAAGAAAACATTTAAGCAAAAAAAGCAGACGACTAAAATTGAAACGGTATATAACTAATTAACTAACAAAAAATACAAATTGTCATAGTAATTACGTGACTAAATAATGAGTTATTATTATTTAGTGTTCTGTCTGACGACAGGTCCATATGAACAGGATCCTTCCATCCTTTTCTCGGACTGGGACCTGTTCATATACGTTCTTGGCAGATGATCCAGAAGTGGTTTGCCATTGCCTTCTTCTGTGTGTGAATGGAGTAATTGTTAGGATGCCACGGAGGAAAACTCCGTGTTGCCTAGACCACGGCCTTGCCCAACACAAGTTATAAATTCGGGCGCCGCCGGGAATCGAACCCGAGACCCCAGGATTACAAGGCCAGCGTTATAACTGCTAGACCACAAAATAATGAGTATTTAACAACAAAGTACTTCCGGTGTTATACGTCGAGCTATAAAGAGGGGCTTGTGTCCACTTTAAAGCCGTTCTCGTCGTGATGACGAAGAAAATATATTTTGACCCTTCCGCGAAGATGGAGACTCTATATTTCTCCGAAACTTTGGCATCTATCAATTATCTTCAGTAACTGCATTACACATTCAATTTCTAACTATACATTTACGTTCTTAAAGCACCAATGAAAAATTAATTTCAATATTTCCTTATCCCGCTTTCAAGGACCAATTTCCAGTTGACTTCCTAGCCGAAATTCTGCATCTGTTTCAGTTTCTTGTCCTGATTTTATGTAAAAGCTATACTATATATGTAGTAATGTGATATATATGTTTTAAAGGATGTGAAAAATGGACTGAATATTATTAATACGTTCACGCTGAAGAGAAACTCGCGTGTGGTGGGTTTAGGTTTAGAGATCTTTGGGAAACTTCTGAGTGACTTAAGCTTAAGAACATTAACATCCTAAGATGTCGACCGGCTGAATCCTCACTGAGCTTCAAATGTGGTTAAGTATAAAACCTGTAGTGACGCTGAATTGCGTCTAAAGGAAGACTTAGAAGCAATCAATAACCAAATGTTTCAGTGAAATTGAACTACGAGGTGCGATCGGAAAGTTTCAAGACTGTGTCAATAGCGGGCGAACCGGATGTAGTACGAGCTTCTGCCTTTAGGGGGTGCGGCCTACATTCATAGTGAATCAGTGTGCCAGCCGGCATCATCGAATTAGCATTTGTTTCTTAGTTACGGGCGTTTTGGTAGTGCATTACACCGACCCTCCTGCGATTTCGGAATGGCGTGTGCATAAAATTTTGCCAAAGACTCGCCAAAACGGCTACGGAAACCTATGAAATGCTAAAGCAAGCATTTGGGGAGTCCGCAATGGGTCGTGCACAAACTTTTGTGTGGCATTCACGTTTAAAAAATGGCCGGCCGAACCTCTGTCGATGATGATGACGAGCGTTCTGGACGACCATCTTCGAGCACAACGCCCGAAAATGTTACGAAGATTCGGCAGGCCATTCACGAAGATCGACGTCGTACCATCAACGACTTGTGCGACATTGTTGGGATAGGCTATGGGACCTGTCAGGGGAACTACTTCGAGGGTGATGGATGAATTTAATACCTGTGATAAGTGTACGGGTTTTTTTTTTAAATTATAGGCGCAGTCTTGAAACTTTCCGATCGCACCTCGTAATACATTGAATTAGTTATGTTACATGAGAATCTGCACGAGAATGTCTCCTACCAGAGAAATCGTAACAGAATGTTAACGTCATTACAGTGAAACAATATCTGCAATGTGTGTCTCTTTAATATTATATACTTGTTTTATAGGCGCACTTTGAGACCATAGAAATATAAAGATATTTACAGTAAACTTAAAATCAGACTTAACTCTTGTCGAAACAACTGAAATACAGCTGCACTCGAGATAAAAGGGCAATCCGCCCCTTTTAGTTTCCCTGCAGTCTGCTCCAGGCTTGTATTTTACAATTTCAAAGTTGAAAGGCAGCTCGTTTGTTTTTAACTACCGTATCTGTACTGAAAATGCCCTTCAGTGGAGAGAAAAAGTTTGTTATTATTATTATTATTTTGCATACGGTTTTACGGAGCGGGTAAATTTTCCCCCACGACATGAACCCGCGGGCCGACTGTGTTTCAGTGCTTTTATCGCGACCTCTTTACGTTTTCATATTTTCTATTTCAACATTTCTTTTTCTCTCCTCTCCACAATTTCCTCTGCCGTTCCTGCCCTTACTTTCATACACCTAGGCCTACATAACAAATGCTAGTATGTTTTTTTTTTAACTCTTGGCAAGCGTGTTTATCTTTTCTTTTTCATTTTCCAGCTTGAACATTTTCATCCTACATCTCATGGTTATATATCTTAATATTTAAATAATATAAAAATGCGAAAATAAAATTGGTCCAGTACGAAAACTGTGCACTAAGGGGTGTCCTTAACGTAGTTTCGTTGACAATTATATTATAATGTTTTCTTGCAGCTTAGTTATACGTAAATCTGACATGTAGCTGCCAAGCAGTCCTCACAGAAAAATGTCTCATTCTATCGATATAAAATAGTACACTATTTAAAGACCTCTAAAAGAAGGATTACAGGAAAGGAACGGTGCGTCTGAAGTATGAGGATTTGTTCTTCGGTTCTGTCGTGAACATTTACAAGGTGCGATCGGAAAGTTTCAAGACTGTGTCAATAGAGGGCGAACCGGATGTAGTACGAGCTTCTGCCGCTAGGGGATGCGGCCTACATTCATAGTGAATCAGTGTGCCAGCCGGCATCATCGAATTAGCATTTGTTTCTTAGTTACGGGCGTTTTGGTAGTGCATTACACCGACCCTCCTGCGATTTCGGAATGGCGTGTGCATCAAATATTGCCAAAGACTCGCCAAAACGGATACGGAAACCTATGAAATGCTAAAGCAAGCATTTGGGGAGTCCGCAATGGGTCGTGCACAAACTTTTGTGTGGCATTCACGTTTAAAAAATGGCCGAACCTCTGTCGATGATGATGACGAGCGTTCTGGACGACCATCTTCGAGCACAACGCCCGAAAATGTTACGAAGATCGACGTCGTACCATCAACGACTTGTGCGACATTGTTGGGATAGGCTATGGGACCTGTCAGCTGATTCTAAAGGAAGAACTCCACATGCGACGCATCATGACAACGCGCCAGCGCACACCGCCCTCAAAGTTCGGCAATTTTTGGCCTCAAACACCATGGCCGTCATCCCGCACCCTCCTTATTCGCCGTGTGACTTCTTCCTCTTCCCAAAGATGAAAATTTAGCTAAAGGGAAGGAGATTTGAGACGATAGAAGAGATTCAGGCAGAATCGCAGATGGTGCTTGACAGGCTGACAAAGAAAGATTTCCAGGGATGCTTCCAGGCTTGGCAGCGGCGCTGGGATCGTTGTGTTCACTCCCAGGGGAACTACTTCGAGGGTGATGGATGAATTTAATACCTGAGATAAGTGTACGGGTTTTTATAGGCGCAGTCTAGAAACTTTCCGATCGCACCTCGTACAAGGCCAGTACAGACTTCTAGCTGTGCAGAATCTCTGCATGTTGTTAGCTTGAAGTACAATGTGTATGTAGCCTATTAGCACCGAGGATGTTGGCGTTTTATTCCAGAGGTCCGTGGTTTGATACTCGGAATGGTTATTTACTGTTTGAAAATAAGGTTTTTTCTAACAATTCAGAAATGTTACTTGTTTTTTCAGCTATCGCTCGACACCTAATATTCTGGTCAAAGCATCAGATTGGAGTCCACTTTCATACTGGAAAACTAAAGCCGAATTGGAGGGTAATAATCGATGGGTTTCCCTTGTTAATCATTCCAAAATAAATCGTACTTCTGAGAGCGTCGTTGAAACCTTAAGAATTGATCATTCTTTTGATAGCGAAAGATTTTTATTTTATGATATTTTGGGTCTTCCTTGTGGGGTTTATATAGAATAATCACGAAGGTTCGTAGTCTTCAAAGAAGTTTACCATTGAAGATTTCCGTCTTCTGGGTTGTTGCGCCGTGTAGTCTGGTCGATGTTAACCAACGTTTCAGAGGTCATACTGCCTCCATCATCAGGGCGATGAGTATGAAGATTTCTGTCTTCTGGGTTGTTGCGCTGTGTAGTCTGGTCGATGTTAACCAACGTTTCAGAGGTCATACTGCCTCCGTCATCAGAGTATGAAGATTTCTGTCTTCTGGGTTGTTGCGCCGTGTAGTCTGGTCGATGTTAACCAACGTTTCAGAGGTCATACTGCCTCCGTCATCAGAGTATGAAGATTTCTGTCTTCTGGGTTGTTGCGCCGTGTAGTCTGGTCGATGTTAACCAACGTTTCAGAGGTCATACTGCCTCCGTCATCAGGGCGATGAAGATTTCTGTCTTCTGGGTTGTTGCGCCGTGTAGTCTGGTCGATGTTTACCTACGTTTCAGATGTCATACTGCCTCCGTCATCAGGGCGATGAGTATGAAGATTCCTGTCTTCTGGGTTGTTGCGTTGTGTAGTCTGGTTGATGTTAGCCAACGTTTCAGAGGTCATACTGCCTCCGTCATCGCCCTGATGACTTTGGTTAACATCGACCAGACTACACAGCGCAACAACCCAGAAGACGGAAATCTTCATACTCACCGCTGTGAGAACATCAAGTCTTACAAGTTTACCATTGGCCTACATCCTGAGTCACACGTAGTTTTTGTATCGCCTCATAAGCTGTTACACTAAGATCTGTTTTTGTTTTAAGCGAAAAGTGAACAATCCGCTATCCTCTGAAATCTTCCGATATTACCTTAAGTAATGTTAATGTTTATGACAGATTCAAATGCTGTTTCAGGTGTTTTTAGACCATGAACATCTGTCTATTTTCCTATAATTTAGGCAACGAAATGCATGAGGAGAACGCGTTATATACTGGTCCGCTCTGTCTGCTGTTGCATTTTGTTTCTGTTGTTGTTTCAAGTTTACAGCAACTTTCATTAGAAACCGTCGCGTACCCCTGCAGTCAAACAGCTAGAAACCCCTGGCGAAACCCTCATAATTTTTTATTCACGTAATAAAACAATAAAAGAGAACGTGACGGGTGAGGAATGTAGGCAGACAAAGGCTGCATAAATACCTAGCTAGGACACTTCTATCGGACATCCTCGAAAAATGAGACCTAGACGTAGAAGGACGTATAATATTAAAGTGGATCTTAGAAGGGAGGAGTGTGAGAAGGTTGGCTGGATTTAAGAGGTTCAGTATGACGTGTAATATGGACTTCTGTGTGCATGGTTACGAATATTTGGGCTCTATAAAAGCAAGTAATTTGACCGACAAAATAAGTGTCAGCATTTGTAGAAGGACCTTGTCTCATCATGAATTTAGTAATTTCTACCTTTATCCGTGCCTGTAATACTCAGTTCGTCTAATGTTTCTGTGGCTTAGTTATCTTAACAGCATTATTTATTTTTATTTAGTGTTCTGTCTGACGACAGGTCCATATGAACAGGATCCTTCCATCCTTTTCTCGGACTGGGACTTGTTCATATACGTTCTTGGCAGATGATCCAGAAGTGGTTTGCCATTGCCTTCTTCTGTGTGTGAATGGAGTAATTGTTGGGATGCCACGGAGAAACCGGGGAAGCCCCCGGAGGAAAACTCCGTGTTGCCTAGACCACGGCCTTGCCCAACACAAGTTATAAATTCGGGCACCGCCGGGAATCGAACCCGAGGCCCCAGGATTACAAGGCCAGCGTTCTAACCGCTAGACCACCTCATCTTATTATTTATTTAGTGTTCTGTCTGACGACAGGTCCATATGAACAGGATCCTTCCATCCTTTTCTCGGACTGGGACCTGTTCATATACGTTCTTGGCAGATGATCCAGAAGTGGTTTGCCATTGCCTTCTTCTGTGTGTGAATGGAGTAATTGTTGGGATGCCACGGAGAAACCGGGGAAGAAGCCCTCGGAGGAAAACTCCGTGTTGCCTAGACCACGGCCTTGTAGTTTCGCACGTACGCCATTTTGGTATTCTGATGTCAGGCAGTTGAAAAATAGCAAGGCAAGAACGTATCATATCGATTTCCACACGAAATTAACTCAGCTTATCCATAAGAGTTCAATAATATCCGTAGTTAATCCCGAGAGGGCGATCAGTTATAGAGCTGAAGTAGGAGTTTCAGAAAGTGGACAGCGTGTGATAGATTCTGTTTCCCGTGTCGAAACATTCGTAGGGTTATCTGCTGGAGGTCCGCATTTAGTGTCCGAATCTTCTACTTTCGAAATTAACTATCGGAGTATTCAAACCGTGTGTTTACGACGAGAAAATTCCATTAAAGTCTTAATAAATTAAATATCTAACAGAACAAGTTAGTACAAGAAATAAAGCGAAACAATGACTAATTTCGTTAAAATTACTATTGTTGTCAAATTAAATAATTTGAAGACACGCGCGTTACTAATTTTGCCCTGTAATTAGTATGGAAAGCACTGGCAACGATAAATTAATATGGAGGCGCTGTAAACAAAAGAGCGTGGCCGAGCGCACATACAACCGGCACGTGACAGAATTACAGATGAGCATCGCGACAACTGCAGCGGATGTCACGCACTTAATTGCTTTTTTACTCGTCTGGGAGCGCCAGCTGCTTACAAAAATAGCGGAGGCAGGAGCTTTATTTATCTTGTTTTGCTCGATTGCGGTAATCGTGTTAAGCGAGAGCTTTGTATGAGCGTCGCAGCCTTCCATATAATCAAGTTGATTACGTGGATTTGCCAGTAGGACCCGCAATTATGATAATTGAGGTGAACAGCTAGTGACATCTATGTGTAGCCCATTTATCATAGGAGTGCCGTTTATAGGAGAGATGGGGCTACTGTATAATGCCATCAGTTTTTCCTTATCTAAAGCTAGGAGACCACGATTCAATCTTTTTACAGCCTGACAAGAAGAATTCATTCGTCTTTTCCGTTTGTTTTCACCGAATTCTTTTCTTGAATCAACTTTTGACTATCACAAAGTAAACAGTTTGCGACGAGATAAAAATTAATGTTCTTGTCCGCCTTCGATGGTCGAACCCACACTGAGGACGTATAATTTCCTCTGCACTTTTGAATGTTAACTGAGAGGAGTACACACTGTGACTATAAAAGTGCATTTTGGACTAATGGAGAAGAAAAAGTTTCCGAAATAAGACTGAATTTGTAAGTACGAGATATGGATTGATACACATCCAGTAAAAATGTAGAACTGAGAGCATTGTGGAAATTCCATCGCTACTGCGAAATATTTAACCTCAAAGAAATTTACTGCAACAGAGAAATATAAGAAATTATTCTTAAAATTCTCCAAATGCATTCTACAAAAATCTGAATGCAGCAAAGAGAGTGGTAGATGACGAATAAACTGATTTTTTTTTAAAAAAGGGCCCACAGAGACCAGAAGATACAAACAGTAATATAAAATCCGGTGAGAAATAATTAAGAAATCTGTCCAAAAGATTTCAAATAAATGAGAAACAGGTGACTATCGTTTTAGAGAATATCTGGTTGATAAAAACTCTCCACACAAATGATTTTCATTAAAATTTTCTCTGGGCTCTGTTCCTCAGATTAATCTCATGGTGTCATCATCAAGATAAGTCTTCATTAACAAAATATCGCCTCTGTGTTTCATCAGTTTAACAAAAAGACAGTATACAGGCATACCTCGTTTTATTGCGCTTCGCAGATATTGCGTTTTTTCCAAATTGAAGATTTGTGGCAACCCTGCGTCGAGCAAGTCTATCGGCGCCATTTTTCCAACAGCTCACTTCGTGTCTCTGTCACATTTTGGTAATTCTCTCATTTTTTAGACATAATTCTATTTCACACTTAATAGACTGCTGTATAGTGTAAACATAACTTTTATACGCACTGGGAAACCAAAATATCCGTGTGACTCGCTTTATTGCGATGGTCTGGAACCTAAACCGCAATATCTCCGAGGTATGTCTGTACAGTTATTGAAAGTGGGTATCACATACTATTAGGAGTATCTAATAGTGGTATTTTACTATTATCATTGGTACTCTTACTGATATCAACAGTTTATTCCAGACGAAGACATCTGGATATTTTTATTTATCATTAATGTACTCGAGGGAAAAATAATTTGCCATTCCATCACGGAAACTGATGGCATTCGTGTGCCTACAAGGCAAATAGATATTTTCTATTTTCAATGTATGTGCGCCAGTATATAGGCCTTCAGCTGTGCGCGTCATTGCTGCAAATTACATATGCAGATTTTTGTACATTTTTTAGCAAAAACAATATATCCCTTGAGGTTACTTTGTGGATACGAGAAAACATTTAAACTGATTATGTGTATTTAGTTCAAATTTTTGTTTTGTTTAATTTATATGTTTGTTAGTTTTTTTTCTGCAATCGGTTTTTGAGGTTGATAAACATTTAAATAAAGTGATTGCGCTTAATTATCACTTTATACATTTCAATTGATATTGCTTTCGAAATTATTAATCCATTTCGACATTTGGTGGTATTCGTTGAT
Source organism: Zootermopsis nevadensis (assembly GCF_977971745.1). Classification (NCBI taxonomy): domain Eukaryota; kingdom Metazoa; phylum Arthropoda; class Insecta; order Blattodea; family Termopsidae; genus Zootermopsis; species Zootermopsis nevadensis. The sequence continues at coordinate 4,253,115 of NW_028259145.1, forward strand.
CGATCCATACAGGGACATCTGGCTTCATAGCACAGAATACAAAGCCATGGATGTTCTTTTGTGATCGGAGTGGCATTAGAACAGAATTTCTCAGTTTTCACGAGGTCGATACTAACGCCTCATTCTGCATGGACACTACAATGGGCATTATTGTTAAATCTTCAAGAATTTGTCTCGGTTCGCTGAAGGCTAATTTGGAATTACCTGTTTATTACGATTTGTATACCGAACGCTAGACATTCTGAATGTTCATCATTACATACATCGATACGAGAGTAGATTACAGTGAACTGCTTTTGAAATTTGACAATACAAGCTAGTTATAAATACAAAGAAGATTGATTTATTTACATTTTTGTATTAAACCGACGTGCATATGGCCTGAATTCTCAAAGTACGTGTTCTGAATACAGATTACTTAACAAAGTATAGTTTTCCCCTCACTTTCTGCAGATGAAGAAATGTGATTTTTGCGAACAGTCTTTCCAATTAGGAAATGTCTGACGCAGTAATTATCGGGCGCAGATACGCATGAAATAATTTGTGTAAAATTTTTTTTCAAATTTGTCCGACTTCAACCAAAGATTGGTAGCTATACGCGAATCAATTTTAGTAGAATTTTATAGCATCGGCTTTCTTGAAAATACGTTCGGCTGTTCTCAAGTTTCTTCATGAGTTGAGGTGGACGGATGGACCGACGAAAGTACTGTGTTTGACACTCGCAGAGGTGAAAATGTAGCCGGTAGACCTACCCGTTATTTAATTCGCGAGTCTTGTAACAAATATGCAGGACCCAAAGTTTTGGCTGCAGCCTACGTACCAGTAATGAAATGACGAAAATAATCGTCACATGATAAATATGAATATTGCATTGTATCAATAAATATGGCGGAGAAAACAAGTGTTTGGGGTGACGTCAGTGCTGTTGGTTGACCTTAATTCATAACATGCAGTAGGTTAATTACATTTCTTCCCATACAAAACGTCTGGTGAAAATATGTGGATCTAGGACAGGATGTAACAGGAGGGCGGAATATATTGCACAACTATAACAGGGAGTTTCAAAAGTTGTGTTCTTAAATAAATATTATTTCGTAATATGAAGGAGAATGAGATCAACGCTTCGGAAACATTCGTATCGACCTGCAAGTCCACAGCGTTACAACCCGGAAGACCAACATTCTTTTAATCGATTCTCAGCTGAGTTTCGATATTGTGAGATAATTCAACTTTCATTAAATCGTGGGCTGTAGTTTAACCCCATTAAAGCTCTCAATTGAAATTGCTTGCGGCCGTAGCTGTCAGTGGCTTATAAAAATGATATGAAATATTCAGAATGCTAGATTGCATATTCCTGGTAACAGATAATGCATTGAACACTGATGCAATACATAGGCCTACGTGAGGGAAATGCTTTTGGCACGTTCATTAAACTGACCGTTTTCCGATTCAACGCTGCACGAAGGACGCATCAGGTCAGTTCGGGTTTAATTTTGTATCCTTACGATTGTTTAATTTTAATCGTCTAATCACAATAAAATATTTTATTAAATATTAAAATATTAAAATATTATTATTACAATTAACATTTAATATTTAAAATATTTAAAATATATTAAAATATATTAAAATGATGCTCTTTCTATCGAAATGTTCGATTTACAATTAGAGCATCATCTTTTTCGTGAAATAATATTTTAATGTTTAATAAAATATTTTATTGTGATTAGACGGTTAAAATTAAACAATTATAATCATCACAATATGACGCATCATTATCATCTCATCCTTACGATACTTATCGTGTTTGTTTGTTTCTCTCTCTCTCTCTCTCTCTCTCTCTCTCTCTCCCAATATATGTATGTCTGTCGATTATTTATTCATGCTCATTCATCTGTTTGTTGCTGTTCAAGCAAGGCATGGCCGTACGTTTTTTTTTCAATTTTAGATTTGGGCCCAAGGGCAAAGCGGACTCTCCTGGCACTATGTTTGAAAACTGACAACCAGTCTCCTTTGTACTTCTATGTATTCAGAAATGATTACTGTATGTACGTACAATACAAATTTTATAGAAATTTACAAAAATGCTATTGAGTTACATATTTTTCAAATATTCTCCCGCGGCATCTTTAAACTGAATGTACTTTTACTTGAAAAAGTTGTATATTTCCTTGTAGTTTTAAAGTGAATAGCTTCTTAAACCTGAGAAGTTATTTAAACTCTGCTACTTTAATAGCTTGCATCTCAAAAACGTCTACCAGCGGAACTTACATTGTATGCTTTTAAACTCAATAGCTTTAGGGAGGTCATTCAGAAGAATATTGTTTCGCCAGTGATGGAATATTACCTTCTCTTCTCTTTCTGTTAAACGAAAGGTTGATTGTGATATGTCATCTGATAATCTGTTCTTCCGCCGCGCTTCTAAAACTTTCAAGGCGCAGATAAATACTCACAAGAATGTTCGATACCAACCACCGAGTACACCTTTAATGCATATTCGCAGAGCTTTATAAACTATTCATTTGTCAGTGGTTTAGTTAAATTTAACTAATTCCCTGTTAGAAGAACCCGCAGGTTCAAACCGGCCACGATCCTGAGCCAACTCCATCCATTTACCATCCTCACAGACCACCTTCCTAAGATCCATCTTGATATTATTCCCATCTCCTTTCTGGTCTGCCCAGTGGTTGTTTTCCAGAAGGATTCCCAACCAAAATTCTGTATGCACCTCTTGTCTCTCCCGTGCGTGCAACTTGTCCAGCCCATCGTAGCCTCCTAGATTTCGCTATCCTCACTATGCTAGGTGATCCGTACAATTCACTCAGCTCCTCGTTATGCAGTATTTTAAATTCCCTCCTAGGTCCAAATATCCTCCTAAGCACCTTTTTTCAAACACATGTAATCTACGTTTTTCCTTTAATTAGTTAAATATGCTTTACTTATTTTTATCCGGCAATTTTGTGTTTTTTATTCATTCCATATTGTCTCTATTCTTCATAGCCCGTTCTGCCTTCTGTTTATTCCTTTGTCTTATGTAAAATGTCTCTCTACTGTTTTTCGTTGTCATTTCTCATACTTCGATTTAAACTTATTTCTCCTTGATTCATTCTCTTTTATTTAACAGCTCGGAGGCTGTTTCCTCGGGTACTAATAATAATTCTGTAGATACGGTGGTCTAACGGTTAGAACGCTGACCTTGTAATCCTGGGGTGTCGGGTTCGATTCCCGGCGGTGCCCGAATTTATAACTTGTGTTGGGCAAGGCCGTGGTCTAGGCAACACGGAGTTTTCCTCCGGGGGCATCCCAACAATTACTCCATTCACACACAGAAGAAGGCAATGACAAACCACTTCTGGATCATCTGCCAAGAACGTATATGAACAGGTCCCAGTCCGAGAAAAGGATGGAAGGATCCTGTTCATATGGACCTGTCGTCAGACAGAACACTAAATAAAATAATAAAAATAGATACGAGGACGGTTAAACTATGCATTAATTAGGAAAGTATTTTGTATTTTGCATTTTGCAGTAAAGAATTTTTGAGACCATTATAACCTAGCCCTAAATAAACTGATTAAAATCACTTAAAGTTGTTATGACACACTCAGTTTTGTGTGATTGAACCTTCGAATGAACGTCTCCACTGCAGTGTCGCTGGAATTCATAACTAAAGGTTACGGAATTGTATAGGCTAACTGTGGCATGGCGTATAGTTTTACGTAACCACAACGTCGAGCTATTTTAAAAGTTGCTCCGTGGTATTTTTCTTTGTTCATGCAATAAGAATAAACTATGTCTGTGTTATGACCAGATTATTTTTCAACGCGCTGTAGAAGTAGTTGGTTAACTTGAAGAAAAATGAATTACCGTCATGTGTCAAGACTGGTTGTCCGTTTTGCATAGGAGTGTCTTACAAAAACCACGAATTTAGATAGTCACATTCAGTCATTCGTCTACATAAATGCTCAATTACTGTACTAATTACCACTAAAATCATTAATCTCTGGAGTTTGTCACGTGAAATTATGTACATCCTGAACTATCATAAAAACTCTGCTTGAAGTATAGTTTACGTATGAATGCGAATATTCGAGAAGTAAGGATTTTTTTATAAAATTTAAACCTGTAGTATTAGCCAAAGTTTATCGCACTGAACAATTTTAAAGCAAGTTAAGTTTCACGTTTATAGAACTTACGTTTTGCTGATATGGAACTTATAAATGTTACGTTACGTTACTTTGTGTCAAATGACACCGTCGATCAGTTTTTTTTAATCTCCAGTCTTTTGGTCAGTGAGGCAGTTAGTTTATTAATTAGCGGATAAATGTCCCCAGGATCACGAGTGCAGTTGAGGTTTGATTACACTACGCCGTCTACTCAGCTCAGTGAATAGCGAACCGGGGGTTGTCTTACGAACAAACACCCCTTCAGCCGTATTTTAGTACAGCGCAGTAATACATTAGCTACACAAGCAGGGTCTAATTCTTTTTATGTACATTTAGCTTTGTAGCGTTCTTGCTGTGTGCTTGGTACTAATTAAATGGAGAAGGAGGGGGGCAGTGAAGTAGTTTCTAAGCCCTGAAAGCCTGAAAAATATAATTAAAGTAAAGCAAGGAAAGTATTCCTGCTTGTTGTTGAACCTACGAAAGAATTAAGATAAGAATGTAATGTTTATGTAGGATAATAACATCATTCACTGTATTATGTTAGTGAGATCATAACTTGAATGCCATTAATAAAATGGTACGCCCTAGAAGAATATGAAAAATATGAACTCCGTGATCATGGTGAATTTTCCAAGTTGTGTCACGTGATGTGATAAATCAGTACAAATTCGATAAGAAGACCACTTACACGGAAATTTGTGTCATTTGATAGCTTTTTCAATAATCATATTTTTTTAAAGGTCAGCGTTAATAAGCTTTCGTAACAATTAATATTCAAAGTGGATTAAATACCTGCACTTTTAGTGTTATGAAGGAAACAAATGTTTAATTTGAGGTTCTCATGGCGGTGATTACAAAGATGGCTATCATCTGGGTTGTAGCGTCGAGTAGCCTGATAGATATTTATCAACGTCCTGCTGCCTCCATCATCAGATGGCGAGACTATGGTTTGTTAACGACATATGAGGTTTCTCAGATTACGAGAAGGGGTGATTGTGTTGGCATCAAACTTTTTCTCTGAGAGAAAATCGTAGGAGGAACGAAAGTAGACTTCAAACGCTCCTTTATAAATTTTTACGATTTAGCAATCTGTAGTTAAAACGTTGTTTTTTTTTTGATAAAAACGTTCCGAGAAAATCTCATGTTAGAGGACTCGGTAAGCGAATGTAACTAATGCAGTTCCAAGCTTAATGACCAGAAATCAATTGGGCGGGAGCCATTACATTCCCATTTGTAGCACTTGTGATGAGTGTTGCATGCCACACGATGTTCGCTCGCTGCATGCTGGCTAGACAGCATTGCAACAGATAAACAACCCAGCGACATAATCTGTGTTAGTGGCAGTGGACCAGAGGCTTATCTTACACACACGCCTGGTTATGAGCCCTATTATCACTTACATGCTTCTGGATTAATGACCCCGTTTCTACAGATTAAATAACTATCATAAAACCAAAACGAGTTCACAGCTAGTCGGAGCACATTTTGTTTAGCGGAAACCCCCCCCCCCCACCCCGCCCTGAAATTGTACACACAACTGGTTGAATTTCTACGCCAAACGTGTAGGAACATTGTATTGCAATGTGTTATTCGCGAAAGCTAGTTATCTTTTAGTGGAGAGTAATGAACCAGTGGTGATGTAGAAAAAAGTCATGGTCTATCGTGTCATTTTCCAGGGAATTGTCAAGAAGTTTTGCCCTAACGTTTTCATAAGATAGTGTAGTTGCGTCATATTGTGATTTATTAAATTAAAATTAAATTATTTGGTTATTCCGTCAAATCACAATGTATTTAAAATAAGATAATTAAAATAATTAAAATATCATTCTGTGTTCCATATCGAATAATCGATACTGTTCCAATTGTAAATCGTTTATTCGATATGGAACACAGAATGATATTTTAATTATTTTAATTATCTTATTTTAAATACATTGTGATTTGACGGAATAACCAAATAATTTAATTTTAATCTAACATTTTCAGTCGCGTTATAGGACAGATCGGCCCAAATTCGAACCGCTGTGATAGATTTCTCTGACAAAGCATGTATTTTTTTAACATTTAAAGTTTATGGTAACTTCCGATAGATTTAAAAAAAAATATATTTACTGACTTCATGGAGAAAATTAATCCTTAGAAACCTAATTATGAGAGCAAAAACACATACATTTTCCGCATTTTATAGACTCGGATATTTCATTGCCGTGTTCACAAGAGTTTGCCACCTGTCCCTTCAGACAAATACATTTACAGCCGCTCGACTTTAATATTATATTTCCGTATATTTCTTGAACCGCCACGGTGGTCTAGCGGTCAGAACACTAGCCTTGTAAGCCTGGGGTCCCGGGTTCAATTCCCGGTGGTGCTCAAATTTATAACTTGTGTTGGGCAAGGCCGTGGTCTAGGCATCACGGAGTTTTCCTCCGAGGGCTTCCCCGGTTTCTCCGTGGCATCCCAACAATTACTCCACTCACACATAGAAGAAGGCAATGGCAAACCACTTCTGATCATCTCTGCCAAGAATGTATATATGTATGAGCAGGTCCCTGACAACCTGAAGAGGATGGAAGGATCCTGTTCATAATATATGGACCTGTCGTCAGACAGAACACTACAAATAAAAAAATATTTCTTGGTGTTACGAATGTTCTGTTCGCCATATTCAAATCAGAATTTTGCATTAATTTCATCTTCTCCATCCGTCTGTATCCTCCACTCGTAACATCTTCCTTGATTATATCACGCTAATAACATCTGATGTTGAGTGGAAACTGTGGAACTGTTCGTTATGCAGCTTTCTACATTTTTATGTCACGTGACCGAATATTTTCCTAAGCATCACGTCCTGAAACTCCCTCTGTGTTCTTCCGGTAATGAAAGAAACCAGGTTTTACACCCAAGTAAAATGACCGATGTCGTTAAAGCATGTTTCAATCTTTACGTTTTTACATAGCATACTGAAGAACGGAAGATTTTGATCTGTGTGGAAGCAATGATATCTCCGAATTTAGTTCGTCCTTAATTTTTTCGAGTGAAATTTTCATCCTCTAATGTCGTTCCTAAATATTTGAATTCGGCAACATTTCCAAAAGATTTGTTAAATTTCTTCATAATTACGACAGATTTTTCTTGTATTCTGGCGACGATGCAAGGATGTACACTTGGTTATTTCCGCTTTTTCAGTCTAGAGCAGCTTCTAATACACTTATTGTTTTTACTTAAGACATGTTCTTATCATGTAAGTTAACATCATCAGCATTGGCCAGAAACTGATGTGTCCCATTACTTTCTAATAATTTTCGATGGAGGCCTTCAGTCAAAATGATTCCCTTCCTCACCCCGAAATAGGAGACACCTTGAGTTATAATGGTGTTAACCCTTCTCAATTTTTGACTGAACGGCAGTCACATTTCGCAACGTCATATAGTGTTTCAATAGATTTATTTTTTTATTTGTAGTGTTCTGTCTGGCGACAGGTCCATATGAACAGGATCCTTCCATCCTTTTCTCGGACTGGGACCTGTTCATATACGTTCTTGGCAGATGATCCAGAAGTGGTTTGCCATTGCCTTCTTCTGTGTGTGAATGGAGTAATTGTTGGGATGCCACGGAGAAACCGGGGAAGCCCCCGGAGGAAAACTCCGTGTTGCCTAGACCACGGCCTTGCCCAATACAAGTTATAAATTCGGGCACCGCCGGGAATCGAACCCGAGACCCCAGGATTACAAGGCCAGCGTTCTAACAGCTAGACCACCGTGGCAGATGTTTAAATAGACGAGGAAAAATATCAAGGAATTTGAAATTGTTTATGACACACCCTCGTTCAGAACCTATTGACAAATTTACCACAGTATCAACTATGTATTCGTGTCACACTGTTATAAATTACATGGGCAGTTTTGTCATATACTATTTGAGATTGAAATAAACAATTTATAACTTTTCTCCCAATAGCCTGTGTTGACCGGCGAACCGGATCCTTTCGGAATGAATGTAGTAATCGTCACAGCGTGAGTCGATCTCCAATTACGTGTCGAAATTAATTTGTGAACCTAAGGACTGAATGTCGAGATGCAGCTTGGAAGGTGTGACTGCTGAAAGTGGAAATTTAATATTTATTGGCAAAAATAAATTGTCGGGCGTGACAAGTCGTGGGACGTCTATAGGGTATTAATAAAACAAAGTAGCAGCACATATTTTAAGTGACGCTGACGAATTTTTGAGTTTCGTATAACCGGGGGATTCAGAAACTTTGTAAATGTACACTTTATCTGCGTTGTTATTTTTGTTAAACGAAGGGTTTAGTGAAGATATCCGTCTTCTGGGTTATTGCGCTGTGTAGTCTGGTCGATGTTAACCAACTTTTCAGAGGTCATACTGCCTCCGTCATCAGGGCGATGAGTATGCCAATAGGGTATGAAGAGCTGGATTTATAGGCCGGGAAGTGAAAGGTGTAGCCTGCCCCGATATCTTCATACTCACCGCTGTGAGAACCTCAAGTCTTACGAAGGGTTTAGTGTTATCTCAGTACGTAACTAGAATCTTGGCCAAATTCTCTTGGAAATATCTTCCTACAATCCCGGTACGATGACAGGAACTGGAGAGTTTCACGTTCCTCCCGTTTTATCGGGCAAGCCCTCAATGCGTATATTAACTTCACGGTTGGGCCGTTTAAATACTAACTCTTTAGACAGTAAGAACACTTTAAGCGAACGGATAAGCAAAGAAGGGAATTTTCTAATCTAATAATCCTGAGTTTAAATTATATTAAGATAAATTTTACACTTATTTTTATATATGTGACTTGCAAACATGAATACATGCTGTATAGGTTGTCCCACAACGCAATGTCCACAGTTTAACGACGTACTATTGGGGTGATTTTGAGTCGAAAAGTTCAAATAAACGTTTTATATATCGTTTCAAAATGTTGCGTAATTTAATAAATCTCTATCATATATGCGTATAGGCCGAGATGGTAACTTGATTAAGATAAAGATATACAGTTGCACGTTTGTGTCTGTCACGATAGTTTCATAACCAAACGTTGACACTGATTACGTCGAATCAAGTCCACAGAGCCATGGATACACATGGCGACTGTCAGTGAAATTATGCTGCGTGATTGGCCGGACCACATGGTATATAACCTTAGGCGCTTATGGGGTGTAGTGAAGTGCTGAATCAACCTTCGGGCCAATTACGGTATATCAGATGTGGAAAGCCGTTAGAGCCGAATGAGATTATTGAGGTAATGGTGATTAAGTGAATGTCATGGTGCTTGTATACCAAATGAATAACTCAGATATTGATACAATATTTTATTTTCCGTCTATACACAAACTTAAAATAATGTTGTTTAAAATTACTTAAAATTATAACATTCTCAGTAGACACTGCATCTTGTTACATTTTTTGTTACATTTTTTGTATCGACGACATGTTTCAATGTGTATTACATCATCATCAGGTCGATCAATTTTAATATATTTTAAAAACTGTTGTACATCTTGCGTTGCGTATATTGATTAATTTGATTTGTTTAATTTTAAGTTTTTGTCTCTTCCTTTAAATTTGGAGGTTGTGCTTGGATGTTTTATATCTGTAAAATTAATTTTCAAATCGTGATTTTGGATATTGACATAGGAAATATAATAATTTAAAGAGTTATTACGTAATATAACGTAATACAATGTAAAAGAATCATAATAAAAAGTAGTAAAAGGTAGTAAAACATACCGGGTTGTAATTGGTGTGTTGTGTGTCCGATATTAAGAGACGGTAGACTGCAACTGATATAAAAAATAAGATATAAACTCAGATATTCTTTCACAAGCCTCTAGACGATGGTTTTCAAATAAATGTGGGCTAAACTAAGTATACAGCATAGAATCACGAATAAATTGATACCGAATTAAATGTAGGCAGAATTAAATCATGACAGATACAGTAAAGAATGCCAGGGAAATATTATTAGACGAGTAAACAACTTCTTAGTTTGATAAATGTAGATGTGAAATTGCCACGTGCTTCTAATTCAATATCTTGGGTTGTTTCTAACAACGTAAACAGCAAAGACTCCGTTATTAAATTTGGAGTTTGGCAAGGAAAGTGTTGTTTCAGAGTGAGTGTATTTAGACGTCGAAGTATAACTCTGGTGATATGTTTTGTGACAAATAGGAATTCTAGTCCATCGTGAGTCCAACGGCCTCGAAATATGATTCCTCATGGAAATCAAACAACAAATTCCTTCCTAGATCAGATCAGTGCATCGTGGCTCTCTAAAAGTATACCAGGATAGGATTTAATTGAAGTCGGAGTGTTATTCGCAATAAAGAGTCATACAATTTGCTGTCTTTGGTCGAAGGTATGTCGAAGCAAATATATCCTTAATTATTATTGAATGATATATTCTGTATATTTGATAATAATTTATTTGCTTTACAGACGTGGATGGACGTCAGGCTATCTCTGTTGGGTGTCCGCATCAGCACGGTAAGAATAACGGAAACTGAATGTTCATAATAACGTATTTAGTAATTTTTTCTTAATTTCTGTTTGCTGGTATTGGTTACGAGGATTGTAAAATACTGCATCAGGTGCGGGCGTCGATTGGATAGAACATCTGTTCACATTTCGACCCATTTCGTGAATCGACAGAGTCGGCATTGAGTCCATTTGAAAAGAAAATATTTAAACCAAAGTTTTATATTTAAATATAGGAAAGCCTAAATTTCTTGGCCCAAACTCCCAGTTCTGATTGTAGCATGGTTTAAAACTTTAAATTTGGAGCATTGGCCGATTAATTTGTAATTCCTCCGAAGTGGATTAATCGCCAGGAGACCGCTTCAACTTCATTGGTTGGTCATGACGACACGACTTGATATTCCGTAACAGAAATTTGGCACAATGCGAATATGGCAACGAAAGTTGTTTTTCTTCAAAAATCCGCTATTACGGAACATGCACGAGGCGCCTTTTGAGTTTAAAGCTTGTCAGACCTACCGACATCTTGCCTCCAACAGTTCGCATATCTAAAATAGAAAGTATGACGTTTCAACATAAATTCGATTATAAATATGTCCAGCTTATGTTAATCTCGGGATCGCCTACTTGGAATGAAACTCAAACTTGTGTGAAGCCTTTCGATCAGTTTCCCTTTAGCTGCATTTTATCTGTAAAATTTATGTAGTATTTGTGTTTCAATATGTTTTTAAACTCGTTTGTGTCTTGATATTCTTCGTAATTGTAATGGAGTTTCTTCGATATCCATCGTCTACTGCTGATTACTAACTGTGTGCTGGTTTGATCATCGTTTCTGCGGTGAGAAGGGGTTGTGGGTTGATGTGTGATTTATGTGGTTGGTTTTTGAATTAAATATTGTATTTTGGATGTCTGTATGAACGTCATTTAGGTGTCTGTTTCATCATTATCCGCAATATACAGGGTGTGTATAAATTATCTTTACAAATTTACATGTGAATGAAACCTTTATGAAAAGACATAGACACATTGTTTAAGTGTCATTTTGGAGAGAAACTCTCAAAGTTTCACAGATTTTTCGGTAAATGGTAACACCGGTTATTTTCCACTGCACTGCATCAATCTTTGTAAATCAGATCAGTCGCCTTGATCCCTTAGGAGAAGGCGTATTACGTGCAGTAGTTTATCGAAACTAAATTGGATATGTAAGACTTGAGGTTCTCACAGCGGTGAATATGAAGATTTCTGTCTTCTGGGTTGTTGCGCTGTGTAGTCTGGTCGATGTTAACCAACGTTTCAGAGGTCATACTGCCTCCGTCATCAGGGAGATGAATATGCCAATAGGGTGTGAGAAGTTGGATTTTATAGGCAGGGAAGTGAAAGGTGTAGCCTGCCCCGAGCCAATGGGAGCAGGTATGGGAGTGGACCAATGGTAGCACGTGGGCGAGGGTGGGAGAGGGAGAGATTGTAGAGAGAGAAAGGTGAGTGTAGTTGTATGGATAAAGGCCCTGAAAGGGGCCGAGTTAGTGGTCTGGTTGGTTCTGGCGGCGCACTCTTGCTCGTTCTCGGAGTCCTCGGAGTGTGTGGATCAGAGGCTTCCAGGACCGGCTCAGGTGAAGTCCATCTTCCCTGTTAAAGTTATCAGGATGAAGTTCGATCTCGATGGCTTCCCTGATTAACCGGTCCATGTAGCCGGTTATTGAGGAGAGGATAGAAGTGTCCTCTAGCTTTATCTTGTGCTCCAAGTTGAAGCGGTGTTCAGCAACCGCAGATTTCTCGGGCTGCCCGAGCCGGATGTGGCGTTCGTGCTCCTTGATCCTGGCCTCAACGGAACGGCCTGTCTGGCCGATGTAGACTTTTCCGCACTCGCAGGGAACTCTGTATACGCCAGGCGTCTTCAGTCCTAGGTCGTCCTTTACCGGCCGGAGAAAACTGGGAATTTTCTTTGGCGGAAGACCAACAGACTTGATGTCGTGCCTGGCCAGCAACCTGCTTATGCGGTTGAAGGTCGTCCCGACGTAGGGCAGGAAGGCAACCGAGGCTGGTTTTTCAGTAGGCGGTGGCAGCCTCGCAGGCGGATTGAGAGCTTTCTGAATCTGACGGTTGCTGTATCCGTTTTTCCTGAAGGTGGTGGTGAGTGACTCCAGTTCACTCTGTAGGCTGTCGTGGTCGCAAAGGGCTTTAGCCCTGTGTACCAGGGTCGAGAGCACGGCCTGTTTGTTGGACGGGTGGTGATGGGAATTGGAGTTGAGGTAAAGGTCGGTATGGGTTGGTTTCCGGTACACCTTGTGGCCTAATGAGCCGTCAGGTTCGGATATACAGGTTCAAGGACGTTTTAGAAAAGAGCTTATCACAAGACGTTGTTATCAAGACCATCGATACGTGATTGGTACAAAGAATTTAAGGAGACCGGAAGTAGTTTGCACAAGAAAGGCACAGGGCTTCCACGTGTGTGTGATGAAAATGTCGAAAAGATACGCAGGATCTTTGTCCGCAATTCTCGTAAGTCGACACGAGCTGCAACATCGTGAGTTGCTAATGGCGCATTTGACAGAGCATCGGTTATTACGAAAACTTTTGTGTCTGTGTGCTTACAAGTTGCAAGTGATACAGGCAGTTACGCCTTATGATAGGGTAGGCCGTAATTTGAAGGAATTCTCGGTGACCATTCTTGAGAAGCTGGACGAATACAGCGAGTTCCTGAGGAAAATATTGTTCTCTGACGAGGCTACATTCAAAGTTACATGGAAGATAAAGAAATAGGACTTACGCACCTGGGGATCAGAACATCCTCATGATAGAGGAGAGCCCATTCGAGACAGTAATTCCCTGGATGTGCTGGAAAAGTTTGTTTATCCACAGTCACGATGACTGCAGCCTTCCGTGACGGCATATTTCCACACTGGAGCTTCATTGTGCGTGCATCTCTTAATCAGCATCTCCCACACCGATTGATTGGTCTTGGTGGACCCGTCTCATGGCCGGCTAGATCACCGGATATCACACCCTGTCATTTTCCCCTATGGCGATACATAAAAGACTGTGTGTACCGAAATCAGGTAGCCGACATCAACGATTTGAAGGGCAGAATTTCAGCTGCAGTTGTATAATTATGACAATGAGACAGACACCTGTAATTATTTTAAAATTAAAAATATGATGTATATAACGAAGGTTTACACAGACATTTGTAATTTGCATTTTATTCTTTACTGATTGGGAGTTAAGTTTGACGGTTGTAAAATTATGGAAATATAGTGGACACGTGTAATAATTACACGACCTGAAAATTTCTTTTGATGTTTATAGTAGTACGAATTATGTCAATGACACTAAGTGGGTTATATACGAGGTGCGATCGGAAAGTTTCGAGACTGTGTCAATAGAGGGCGAACCGGATGTAGTACGAGCTTCTGCCGCTAGGGGGTGCGGCCTACATTCATAGTGAATCAGTGTGCCAGCCGGCATCATCGAATTAGCATTTGTTTCTTAGTTACGGGCGTTTTGGTAGTGCATTACACCGACCCTCCTGCGATTTCGGAATGGCGTGTGCATCAAATTTTGCCAAAGACTCTCCAAAACGGCTACGGAAACCTATGAAATGCTAAAGCAAGCATTTGGGGAGTCCGCAATGGGTCGTGCACAAACTTTTGTGTGGCATTCACGTTTTAAAAATGGCCGAAACTCTGTCGATGATGACGAGCGTTCTGGGCGACCATCTTCGAGCACAACGCCCGAAAATGTTACGAAGATTCGGCAGGCCATTCACGAAGATCGACGTCATACCATCAACGACTTGTGCGACATTGTTGGGATAGGCTATGGGACCTGTCAGCTGATTCTAAAGGAAGAACTCCACAAGCAACGCATCCTGTCTGAGGACCAGAAGCAGAATCGACTTGACTTCTCGTTTGTCAGGAGCTCAAAGATCTTGCAAGAACCGACCCCAACTTCCTTTCTAAGCTCCGTGTGACTTCTTCCTCTTCCCAAAGATGAAAATTCAGCTAAAGGGAAGGAGATTTGAGATGATAGAAGAGATTCAGGCAGAATCGCAGATGGTGCTTGACAGGCTGACAAAGAAAGATTTCCAGGGATGCTTCCAGGCTTGGCAGCGGCGCTGAGATCGTTGTGTTCACTCCCAGGGAAACTACTTCGAGGGTGATGGATGAATTTAATACCTGAGATAAGTGTACGGGTTTTTATACGCGCAGTCTGGAAACCTTTCGATCGCACCTCGTATAAGCGGTGTTACGTGACGATGGGAAAACAGCCCGAAATATATCATAAGAAACTGCAGACATGGAAAATATCACAACTAAGTGAAGGTAATTAATTGCGTTTTGTTTTGTAAATATTGAGAATTGATATCGCAATATAATTTTTGTTTTACTTCTAGAAATGGACTTGGCACAATGTTCCACTCATTGCGCTAAATTTTAGTGTAGCTAATTTGACTCTTGCAGTTGGATGCACTTTACTGTGGTGCACGCTGACCCGTTCAAAACTCCAAACGTGTGACAGAGTCGAATAAATCTCTCTCTCAAGTGCAGCCAACCTTAAACATTTAGCGAACTATGTCCACAATGGAATGCTAACAATTATTTTAAATTGCAAACTTTTTGTGCGTTGCAAGTATGACAGCAAAATTTACAGTGTCGTAATCACACCTGGCTACTCTTTTGATATCAACAATATCGGGGAGTACCTGGACATTGCAAATGCCTGGCCAGTTCTTAAAAATATGTGATAGACGCCTTGCACGGCCACTGTGGTCTAGCGGTTAGAACGCTGGCCTTGTAATCCTGGGGTCTCGGGTTCGATTCCCGGCGGTGCCCGAATTTATAACTTGTGTTGGGCAAGGCCGTGGTCTAGGAGTTTTCCTCCGGGGGCTTCCCCGGTTTCTCCGTGGCATCCCAACAATTACTCCATTCACACACAGAAGAAGGTAATGGCAAACCACTTCTGGATCATCTGCCAAGAACGTATATGAACAGGTCCCAGTCCGAGAAAAGGTTGGAAGGATCCTGTTCATATGGACCTGTCGTCAGACAGAACAATAAATAATAATAAGATGAGGTGGTCTAGCGGTTAGAACGCTGGCCTTGTAATCCTGGGGGTCTCGGGTTCGATTCCCGGCGGTGCCCGAATTTATAACTTGTGTTGGGCAAGGCCGTGGTCTAGGCAACACGGAGTTTTCCTCCGTGGCATCCCAACAATTACTCCATTCACACACAGAAGAAGGCAATGGCAAACCACTTCTGGATCATCTGCCAAGAACGTATATGAACAGGTCCCAGTCCGAGAAAAGGATGGAAGGATCCTGTTCATATGGACCTGTCGTCAGACAGAACACTAAATAAATAATAAATAGCAGACAAGAAATAGATTAATGCAATGCATTGTGTTATTCTGTCTTCTTGAAAATAGAAAATAAAAATTAACTGAGACCTCAGAAGCGTCTTTTTGAACAGGCGCTTGGAACCAGTCTGACTCCCCGCTCCGCGCACAGGTGGTACCTGGGACCAAACAAATGACATTCCCATGATGGCACGTGACATTCGCGTAACATTCTTTGTCTCGCCTGACAAGCAGCTTTGATGTTTACGTCCTGCGTTTAGAGTTCGATCCGCGGTTATTTTAAATTCGTTACCGTTAATTTAGAACTTCACGCGTAACGGAATCGTGGGATTTTTTTTTTAAAAAAAAACATTTATTTCTGAAGCAACGAACTGAAGCCGAATGCTAAATTTACTGTACCACTTGTATTTATAAAATTTACGAAGGTCCAATTGACAATTCAAGCCTCACTTTGTATAGAAGCAATGAGTATTTTTAATTCGTAAACTATAAAATCCACATACGACATCGTTGCAAATAGAAGTTTAAGATAATAATTATCACTTTTTTATAGTAAGGATTTTTTGGTAACTCCCATAAAGTTTGATGAAGAAGATAGCTCAATTTTACGTCCATTTTATGGAAGATCAACTGAGCATTCCTCTACCTTTCGTTAAAATAATTTCTTTAGAATTTATCTTATATTAGTACAAGTTTATCCAAGTAATTACGTGTCTTTGTAATTCTACTTTGGTAGAAAGTTTATTACTTTGAACGTGAAAGCAGCCTTCCAATAGAGTTATGACAAGTTGAAAGCACTTCATTAACTATGATCTTTACAGCAAGAAATTACGTATAACTTACGACATATAAAGGGAATTTGTCTTAGATGCTCAAGTGAATCAGAAAGCCGTTAAGTTCAGTAATTTCATCTACGAAGACAAAGAGTGACCTACCGGGTGCTTTCAAAGTTTCTTCACCACAGAAGCTTTCTTTGAGGCGTTCATTTTATTATGCTTGGAACTAGCCGATATTTTTTTTTATTTGTAGTGTTCTGTCTGACGACATGTCCATATATTATGAACAGGATCCTTCCAACCTCTTCAGGTTGTCAGGGACCGGCTCATATATATATACATTCTTGGCAGAGATGATCAGAAGTGGTTTGCCATTGCCTTCTTCTGTGTGTGAGTGGAGTAATTGTTGGGATGCCACGGAGAAATCGGGGAAGCCCCCGGAGGAAAACTCCGTGTTGCCTAGACCACGGCCTTGCCCAACACAAGTTATAAATTCGGGCATCGCCGGGAATCGAACCCGAGACCCCAGGATTACAAGGCCAGCGTTCTAACCGCTAGACCACCTCATCTTATTATTATTTAGTGTTCTGTCTGACGACAGGTCCATATGAACAGGATCCTTCCATCCTTTTCTCGGACTGGGACCTGTTCATATACGTTCTTGGCAGATGATCCAGAAGTGGTTTGCCATTGCCTTCTTCTGTGTGTGAATGGAGTAATTGTTGGGATGCCACGGAAGCCCCCGGAGGAAAACTCCGTGTTGCCTAGACCACGGCCTTGCCCAACACAAGTTATAAATTTGAGCACCACCGGGAATTGAACCCGGGACCCCAGGCTTACAAGGCTAGTGCAATTGTGCAAAGTGAGGTTTTTTTCATAGAAATGTCTATTTAAAAAGTTCATTGGTAATTGCAGAAGAAGTTTAAACCATTTGTAAATACCATTCATTAATTAGTTCTGTTAAGCTAGACTGTCCAAACAACACACTTTGCACTGGCTGCAGGAGATTTAACTAGGCGCCATTAAACACGTCGGCTGAAACAGTCTCCAACCATCACACAAAAACTGTCATCTTGTGCCCATATTTGATTACTGAAAACCCTTCTGACTTACAAATATCAATAATTTGAATTACAAATTTTAATATTTAAATATAGCTTAAGTTTGGTAAGTCAGGAATTTATATTACACTTACATTGATTTGGAAATTATTTACAATTTATAATTATTGTTTCTGTGTAAAAATTAATATTACTTAATAAATTTAATGTATGGAACACGGTAAGTCATTATACCGTATTTTCTAGCGGGTTAATTAGGATGAGTTTATTGTACGAATGGAATATGTTTGCATAAAGCACTCCCATTGAAAATCATTTGCTAGATATTTCATCGAACAAGTTGACGTTTGTCCAGAAAGTCCAGACCTTAGACAAAGGAGGGTTCAGGAGGGACCTTGGAGCGGCCGTCAGTGGCGGTTCATGTGTGAACACACATCAGGTGAAAACTACAAATAGATTTGCATTCTGTAGACATTAAGATTGTGAGTTATTAGAGCTATCAAAGGTCACTAAACGGGGTGATTTTGGGGGTTAGGTTTTTTTTCGCGGAGAACGGGAGATTTTCCTACAATTTTATCGTAATACAGTGGATTCCGGTTAATTGGGGCATATCGGTACTAGAACACTTTGGCCTAATTAATCGGCTGCCCCAATTATGCGAAGTTTCACGAAAAGAGTTCAAAGGGTCTCTTCTTTAAGATTGTTCGAAATAAACGGATTCTCCGATTAACCGATGACTCAATTAACCGGAAACTATTGTATTTGCATGCACCTATTAATTACAGATTGGTGTACAGCCGTGTACACTATTAAAATGTTAGGCGATTTTGAATAACAATTAATACTTAGTTATTTAGTGTTTATAATATTATTATTTAATTTACAGACCGATTATAAAAAACCACTACAAACATTTCACCCACGCAAGATCACGCGACATACATTTACGAAACAACATTGAATGTGATAACAAAGTAAAATTGATCTAGAAGAGGATAACTTTCCGATATTTAATGGACATCTGACGAAGGATTGCATTTAGAATATTACTTTTGAATTTATATCGATTATACACCTGAAGATGGTTCATTGAAAACCGAAACATGTCATGAAAAAGATTATGCTCTAATTGTAAATCGAACATTTCGACAGAAAGAGCATTATTTTAATATATTTTAAATATTTTAAATATTAAATGTTAATTGTAGTAATAATATTTTAATATTTTAATATTTAATAAAATATTTTATTGTGATTAGAAGGTTAAAATAAACAATTATAATCATCACAATATGACGCAACATTATCATCCCATAACAAAGATAGTTTAATACAAATCTCTACGGGAGGTGGATTAGATAATGAAGACGAACTGGGGAGACAGATAATGTTTCTGTGGCATTATCAATGAAGAAGGATTCCCCACCCATAGCTGGCGTGAATGTTAGAGGCCAAGAGAGAATATCTAGGCGCTGCCGATGGTCGAAACATTTGCGAGTTTAAACATTTCCCGATTCTTATTTACGGATTCACGTCGCTTAAAGAATTTAACAGCGAAGAATGACTCAAGCAACGGAAGAGCTTCATTTATTTTGTTAACACGCGTTTAGGATGTAATTGAGTCTACTGCGAAAAATAAATATCAATAAATAACACCTGCAGTGCATAGGGCGTTGTCAAATGACCTACAAAACACTTGAAATGCAGGAAAATCTTACGGGAATTGTAACTTTGTCTCGCATTTTACTGTCCGTGTCTGTACCCGGGAGCTGCAGTGCAGTACAGGCTAATAACCGGGAGACATTCTGACTGGCGTGTGACAGTTTAAAGTAGGCAACGCGCTCGACTTGAATTGCAAAGTTTGTGGGCGCACTTTGTACCAGGCGGAATGTTTGGGGTCGACTACTCTTTACACTGCTTCCGTGTTTGTGAGCGGTCCGACTTAGACTCAGCCGGATTATAACATGTCTGGTTTAAGTACAGGAAGACCTTCTGATCAGGAAACCCAAAGTTACCTGGACCTGCCGCGTTTTTAGAAAAGTTTTATGTTACTTTATGTTATTTTGGATAAATATATATTTAAATACATGTAGTATAATTTTCGGTTCTATATTTATTCCTTTGTCTTTTAATTTCTTTCTCTGCGTATTCTATCCCTATTTATTTTATTTTCCTTTATTTCCAAAACCAATTACTTCCTTAACAGCGTAATATACATATAGATCGTGAATTTCTAACCTGTCTTTTGGGTTATAAATATAGTCAAATTACTTGTGCCTGTCCTGTCTACGTCAAATGGGAAAGTTTCTGAAATACGAACTTGTTCAGGCCCCTTTAATTAATGTCACAAACGGTGTCTGATGTATGACGAAGTAGAATGGAAATTGTGAGTAAACTTCACATTAGCGTGTGACGTCACGCAACTGTCCTGTCTCCTTCAAATATTTTAATAAAAACAACCGAAGGTGGAAATAGTAGTTACTCTTGTTTGTAACTCCTCACCGGAAGAAACCTCCTCATTCCTGCCCCGGAAATGTGGGTCCAGGTATCGCCATTATTTCTAGTCAATTGTGCTTATGAAACATACAAAAGTCAAAACACTGCTGCCCCAATACACACGCATTTGTGACGTGTATGTGTGATAGCTCTTATCAAAGTCAGCATAAATATCGGCTCAGTACAGATTCGCTGACGCTGACTGACAACTACTGTCAGGAATAGGAGATTAAAGCAAGAAAGAGATATTGGAAGAAGTTTTAAAAATAAAAACTGAAAAGACAGTTGCATGGCAGCAGGCTGACTCCACACAGGCAAAATCTGTTCGCCTGGAGGAACTTTCTGTACTGAAATCCTAAGAATCAACAGTTATCCTAGAGTCTGATTAACGTACAGAAACTATTTTACGGTGTAATCCGCTTAGACAGTGATGAATATATAAGCTACTTTACTCAACTAAAAACCAGAACCCTTTTTCCATGTGTTATTCAATTCGTTTTGGAAAACGTAGTTCTAAAAAGGACTCATGAGAGTTCTAGCTGACAATCTTCACGAACATGAAAGAGACACATTGGGAAGAAAGTTTCCACATTATAATTGAGAAGCAGTTATGATTGTCAACGGATGAAATCAATAAATGAAATAGTGTTGGTGTCTTCGTCTATAGACCTCGTCACTCGTCTGCAATGTTTGTTAGAGAAACAATAAGTTTAAGTAAGAGCGAGTTGTTTATCCCTCGAGTACCTCAACTTATGTGTCATATGTCACAGTATGATTAAAATATTTTAAGAAATATAAGAAATTTCGATACATAAATTTTTACTGTGCGCTTATGAATTGAAAATACAACGTCGTCAACGCGGTTGAAGATTATGGTTACTACAAAGATGGTGAAGACTTTGTTATAGCTGGTAATGAAAGGCGAGGACAGTTGAGGTCGAATGGTTAGCACACCTGCTAATATTCGGGAGATCCCGAGTTCAAGTCTGGGAACGAAATCAGGACATATTCACGGAGGTGAATCGTGTTATTCCTCATTAGTGCCACGTAAATCCTATGACAGAACAAGAAATTCCTACACATTATTTACAATTCATTATCAACCAATCATTATGTCATTCGGCGCTATGTGACTTATAATTTATGATGTATAAATAGAGACGAACAAAATGTTGAAGTATTATAAAGATTAATATTACGAGGATTAAATTGTTGAAGCAGGTAATTTGAAGTCCATGACAAAGATTATAATTGAGATTAAATGTATAAAACGGAAATTTTGACGAATGTGAAAAAGATGACAAATTTGATGAAGGTGACGGATATTAAAATGACATTTCGCTCCGTGTCTGACTTAGGAAATTCTGTTTTCAGACTGAACGGAGATGTGAAGCGTTGTGATGGATGATAACTTTAACCGCTTGGTTGTGGGATTATTTAAATCAATTGATTTGACATGTTATTTACGATCCTAGCCGTTCGATGAGTTACAATTACCTACATTAATACAATTGTCAATTCTGGTGTTTTAAATGCCCCACATGACTTGGAATTTCTGTCTCTAGTTTTGGTAGTCCTCGTTTGCATTGTGCATTCACCTTGTTTACAATCTGAAATCAATTTGTACCACATCACAGAAAATTGATTGATGTCAATAGCAACTGTCAAGGCTTTTATTGTATGATGGAGCGAAGGGCATTTCATACAGAACAATTGCAGGAGAAATTTACGCAAATTACGATTGTGTAACTAGTAATCTGGGCAGTCTATATGGACGGACATGCTGAAAACCACCGTGAGCTATAACGAACATTTATATTTGATGAAAAAGTGATTTAAGTGAAGTGGTTTAAAATTTTTCCTGAAAGAGAACAGGTACCTGTTAAAAAGGTCTACGTTGGTCTTCTGCATTTTTCAGTCCTGAAGATGGAGACAATATGTTACATCGAAACTTCGCTATATGACTATAAGTATACATGGCGTTACAGTCCACAAGACCAGGTTTAAATATGAGAAAATTTGTCACTTGGGGTGCTAAGTTTTGAGAGAGGAGGCTAGGATAACTGAGGAAAGCCATTAGGTATGATTTCAATTAGTTTTATGATGTGTTGCATTATATAAAATTACGTACTATGTAGCTTCATAACACAGAGAAATATTATGATGATAGTATGCTTAGTGCACGTCGAAGCATGGCGTCAGAGGATAATGTTTCATAATGAAGTTCTTTAGATGTCATTTATATCAAACTGAGTCATAGGATGTAACATGACGATTGGAGACCGACTGGGAGCATAATATTAAAAAGGAAAGGGCATAGCTTTAGCAAACCTAGTTATTTCAAAATCGTTCTTTTAGTTTGGGCGATGTTTTTGCAGACAAGCGAACGGACTGATGGATAAGAATGAAACTATCAGCTTTCTTCTCATTGTAGTGTTTAGAGCGTTCTGCTTTAACCGCGTGACTTACGTAGCAACAAATGAGTCTGTTACGGCAGGTACTGTCGCTAGTGATGAAGAGAAGTGCATATATCTCTTTCTGCCTACTTACAGGAGGAGCATAGTAAAAATGCAGTGTGCTATAGGAATAGATAAACTAACATCTTACTGCAGGTGGCGATTGGCATCGGATGTCATGGCTCGTAAGATCCAAAATGTTATCTTAAAAATAAACGGACCTTAGATTGTGCTGAAGTAATTCTAGAGGGTGTTCTTGAATTAAGTACAATCAAATTCCTCTGATAAATACAAAATAACATGTAGGTTTAACAGTTTGAGATGTAACTTGGTAAGTGACGGAGGATTTTCTGCCGTACGCGAATTTGTACAGGAAAAAACAAACGGTTGTATGACATTCAAGTTTGATGCTAGGTCACGGTGGCCGATTAAAAAAAAGTTATATACTTTAACGAATTTATCCGTGAGATGATAATTTTGCGTCATATTGTGTTGAATATATACTTGTTCAATTTTATCAGTCTAATCACAAAAAATATTATTATTAAATATTACAATATTACAATCAACATTTAAATATTTAAAATATATTAAAATGATGCTCTATATCGAAATGTTCGATTTACATTAGAGCATCATCTTTTACACTACATTCATTTAGAACTGAAACATGTACTGTAAAAGATGATGCTCTAATGTAAATCGAACATTTCGATATAGAGCATCATTTTAATATATTTTAAATATTTAAATGTTAATTGTTATATTTTAATATTTAATAATAATATTTTATTGTGATTAGACTGATAAAATTGAACAAGCATTTATCCGTATAATTTTAAACATTAGAATCGACTTTGAAGGATGACTGGTGTCTGTTTTAAAATTTAGTAATATAATTGTCATTTACTATTATGAATACTGAACTGTTCATGTAGCATGCATTTTCATAACTTTTCCTCTACCATTCTCTGTGCCCAGAGATTACCACAAGCGTCAGCTGAGCGTCGATGTGACTGGCGTGCCTTTGCATTCGCGCCCCCCCCCCCTCCGGAAATTTTACGCAGTGCTGTAAAACATCATGAACAAAATGAAAACTGTTGTAAATATGTTGTTGATGGCTTACTGATTAAACGAGACAAAATAAAAAAAAAACAGTTCGTTTCAGCCCACACCAGTGCATCCCAGTCACTGAATATAGTGTACCGAAATCCACTACAGACCCACTGGTGGAATTTTGTAAAATTGGGAATTATTCAATTTATTGTGACTGGAAGAAAGGTCCCCGAAACTCGTTTCATTAATACTTCTAAGGTATTTGGTCATAGTAACTAATGAGCCCGTTTTTAAAAACAATGTAAACAGATCTTTCAGGAAGCTGTAATCTGTTGACTCCTGTTTAAACTACCAGAGATTTTTCTCTTCTGAACCTCAGATCTTAGCTCCCTTCGCCTTAACTAATCTCAGGTTAGGTACTTTCACTTAAAATTCATAGTTACTAAGCTACTAAGGAAAGCCACAGCTCTTATGGAAATGAAAATTTTATTGCCGTATTGAGGCAACTGAAGAGCGTTCATACAATAGGTTTTTCTGTGAAAATTAATATTACCCTACAATTAACGCCGAGGCCACATAAATAACCTCATCTATCGAGGTTTTTAGATACTGCATAAGATAAAATATTGCGTGAATTTCTTATCCGTCCATTTTCATGTTGCTAATTTACTCGCCCTGTAAGATTTGGTGACGAGTAATCTAATTGTCGATACAAGGAAAATGTGTGTGTTATTACTCATGTGTAATACGATGCGGTTTATGACTATGTACGTATTACATGTTCCTAGAGGCTTAAAATTTTCATAAATGACGTCAGATGGCAAAAATTTCTATTTTATCTGTATTGCCACCACTATACGTAACATTGAAAAGTACAGTAGCCTACTTTTAACATGAGAGACGAAAATGCTGAAATAACAGAGATGGAAATTTATACGGGAAGGAGTAGGGCATGAGGTAATTGAAAGTACGAGGCTCGTCCACAAAGTAAGTTTCCCTGGGGCCGTTTACAGAAACAAAACACAATTTCATGGAAATATTTATTGCAACAGATACAGCAAGTGTCCAGCTATTTTTCAACATATTCGCCACCGGAATTGAGACATTGGTCATACCGTGGGACCAACTTTTGAATACCTGTGTCGTAGAAGTCTGCCGCCTGGGATTGGAACCACTGTGTGACAACCATCTCCGCCTCTCTGTCATTCTCAAAACGCTGACGCTGACCGGACAGGAATTTCTTGAGGTGTAGGAAAAGATGGAAATCACTGGGAGCGAGGTCCGGGCTGTAGGGTGAATGATTAAACACCTCCCAGCTGAACTCCTGCAGGAGACTCGCTGTCCGTCGAGCCGTGTGCGGCCTAGCGTTATCACTGACCGCACTTCACAGTCGGCGGGAGCTGGAATAAGAACCTCCATCTTCAACAGCTGCAACGATGCTACTGTGAGAACGCGGGAAGTGCCGTTAGTGCATGCGCCATGCTACGTCATTGCTCTATCACGTACGCACAGTCGCTTCGCGCAATATAAGGTTTGCTAGCTGTGGGACGAGTGGGAAACTTACTTTGTGGACGCGCCTCGTATAAAAAGAGAAAACTGATGAAACACGAAATAAACTATTCCCCGTTGAATTTGCCATTAGTATGCTCCGATACAAAATTTCGTGATTTAATCTCTTAACTCAGATCTGTTAATTTTGTTGTTAGGAATCTCTTCATTGTCGATGTGACTGTTGGTCTGATATTTCCAGTAAGGTTTATGGATGACGCGATATTTGAAGCGTGGTATCAATCTCGAGTTCCTGGTGCATCAACAGATAATATGTAAAGTATTTATGTGTTTCTTCTAAATTAGTCAGTGCCTGAGAACCTCATAGCCTTCGTATTTTTCTAGGGTCCTTGATCCCATTTTGAATTAATCCGGAACAGCATTGTGAGGTGAAATTAGTTTTGTACTAAATGTTTCGGATAGTTATGTGTGTGTGGAAATACATTTTGTCAACGGACTAATTTTATGTAATTACACAAGCGAACGAACAAGTTTTACAATGGCAAACCGCCAGAATCATCCAGCCACATGGAGTCGCTCATGGACTTGGAATGGAAATCGGTAGAGTCATGAAATTTTCATGCGAACTCCATCCTAGGGCGATTATGAGGAATGTTTAAAGAAAGAGACGTGAGGGGAAGATAAAAGTGGGAGATGGGAAAGAACCAAATGAGGGAAGACTGAAAGTTAGCAGAATAAGCTAAAGGAGAGGAGATGAAGAATGATGAGGGATGCAGAATCAAAGAAATGGAACGGAAATGAAG
Organism: Zootermopsis nevadensis; assembly: GCF_977971745.1. Lineage (NCBI taxonomy): Eukaryota > Metazoa > Arthropoda > Insecta > Blattodea > Termopsidae > Zootermopsis > Zootermopsis nevadensis. Next base: position 4,279,282 of record NW_028259145.1, read on the forward strand.
ATGAAAATGATAAATAACAAGAGAGAAGCGAAGATCTATTCATGGCGATGCACGCAAGTACAAGAAGATTAGAAATGGTGGTAGGCCTGTACTATTATATCTCATCTAAAATTGAGTATGAATCTGTTGTTTGGAAATCTATTACTAATACTGACTCCTTTAAACTGGAAAGGATTCAAAGGAAATTTGTAGCGTTGTGTTACACTAGATTTATTAATGGTGTTTGTGCCTATAATTATGATGATATATTAGTCAGATTACATTTTTTATCGTTGCATTTAAGGAGGATGATTTTGGATGCCCTTTTCCTCGTTAATGTTTTTAAAGACAAAATTAGTTGCTTATCGATATTCGATATAATTAGTCTCCGCATACCCATTACGTCTATCAGAGACTACTCTATCTTTACTGTACAACGTAATTTCAAGGCCAGTCCTTCAGACAGATGTGTTTCTGCTGCCAATGCAGTCTGTAGGAGCATCGAAATCTTTAACAAAGATCGTATTTTGCTTACCGATGTCAGTCAGCTTTTTATATAATAATTATTGTTCTCTTTTCTCTGTTTTATTTAGTATTAAAATTTTATTTTGTATGTTATCTATGTATTGTTTAAAATTTAACTTATTTTCATTTAATTATTATATTACTTAGGCATGTTATTTAACCCGTTTACTTGTGAATTATTATCATTATTAATATGGTACATTTATATATTTAGTTTCATTGGTTTTTTTATTTGTAATGTTTTAATGTTATTATTATTGAAATTAATTTAATTATTATATTTTATCCTGTACTTTTGTTCAATGCTTGGCTGTTATTGGCCTCATCTGGCTGTTGTGAAGCACTTAAATGAATGAATTTAATTGAATTGAATAGGAAATCGTTCACAAATTTTAGGTTTGATTTTAAGTTTGGAGTCGTTTGTTCCAGTGGCGTTATTTAAATTCCTTAGTGCCTGTATCCTGGTTATTAAACGTGCAAGTACCCTGATGTATACAGAATACTTTGAGAGCCTTGCTCGAAAAGCGTCTCTCTACCAAGCATTTATTAATCAGAGTTTTGTTTGGTTGCTAAAAAGTTTTGGGTCCTGAGACTGATAAATGTCGTGGGTGTTGAGGAGACAGCGAAGACAGTTGGACATGATGAATAACTACCGTTTCACAAACTGAACAATTTATTGTTCTTAAATATAGTTGTTAGCTGGCGGGTGGGGGGGGGGGGGGGGAGGACTTCTTCAAGAGTTTCAATGGTTGTGAGGCGGACGAGTCTATTTACAGTATTACAGGCGCAACACAAACTCTCCCTTCGTGTAGTGTATGTACGGGGTTTGTGCAAAACAGGTACATAGAACATCCAAATATAATCAAAACGAACTGTCTGTGAGTAATGAATCAATCTGCAGATTAGACCATTGTTTATGCACTTGATATTTACGTGTTATTGCGTAAGGCTTCCGTATAATGAAGGAGGTAAACTGTATCGCTTTGTAACGTTTGTCAACGAGTCTGAATACATTCGGTATGCGACACCCTCTTGCTACCCCTATGTGTGAGTTCTGGGAAGAAATCCGACTTACAAATGTACAACATTGGATATTATTTTTTGCTATTATTTCGAAAATGAAACATTTGCGACCCCATGTTCATAGGAACATTTTTTCTAATTTTTGGCCTTGGAACACGCACACGAAGTTTGTATAACTTTCGTACGTCGGTTTGTTAACAAACTGTGCACAAATATGAAACCAACCAATGGGTACAACTTACGAGTAAGTTGCGGAAAATAGATGTTACATTGTCTCTGTGCTCCTGTTTATTTGAATAAAAATTATTTGCCTAAAACCATAACTCGTAATTTTACTAAGACCCAATATTAAGTGATGTTACTTTTGTTTGAATCGTATCCTTCAGACGACGGCCATCTTGGTATTATTTTCATAGAAAATTAAAAAATACAAGATGCATTGACGCATTGTAGCATGATATTCATGCCATGTTTCATGAATTTTTTTTCACTTGGTTCAAAAGCTTATATTTTCTTGAGGTGATATTGTTGCGTCATATTGTGATGATTATAATTGTTTAATTTTAACCGTTTAATCACAATAAAATGTTTTATTAAACATTAAAATATTATTACTATAATTAACATTTAATATTTAAAATATATATTATATTTAAAATATATATTAAAATGATGCTCTTTCTATCGAAAGAAAGAGCATCATTTTAATATGTATTTTAATATATTTTAAATATTTAAATATTAAATGTTAATTATAGTAAATATATTTTAATGTTTTAATATTTAATAAAACATTTTATTGTGATTAGACGGTTAAAATAAACAATTATATTTTCTTGTAAATTAATGAAAGCGTGAGAAGATGGAACTTGAGCGTTGGAAGGAAATGGCAACAAACTATCTTTGTTTATACAAACTCGATAGGCAATGAAGGACCATGACCCCGCTGTGTCACAGATATCATGTTACGTTACTGAAGCGCATCTGAATTACTGGCATATTTTGAGCTTCGTCATGTACATAAGCCACTGTTCCGTGGAGCGTAAGTGTTTAGACTGTGTACAGTAAGGGACTAACTCGTTTCTCAAACTGAAGACTTGAGACAGCGAAACTCATACAAATTACAGCGTCTGTTGTTAAACTTTGACGTTGGATATCTACCCCTCTCTCTCTCTCTTGCTAGACCAAATTCATGTTTTCAACGCAGCCCTGAAGATGGTGTCTGCATCACACCAAGTACAGCTGATGGTGGGAATAAACTTGGGATATAGTCGTCTCGGTTCCAGCATCCTCACACAATAGAGTACCACTAGACTGTGTAAATACAGTGAAACCGCAAATGTAGTTCATTTACCTCAAGTTCCCTACTGAATTTGTTTGATAAAATCCATGATAGTCTTTGTCTATTTCTTGCGGTAAATGTCTAATGCCTTGTATGTGTAAAGGCATGAGGACCTATCTTAAGTTACGCTGAAATACATTAAGTATAAGGGGATGATGCTTTTAAACGAGATGTTTCGATAGTTTTCAATATGGACTCTGCTATTTATAGTTTGTTATTTCGTTAGTAGCCACGGTGGTCTAGCGGTTAGAACGCTGGCCTTGTAATCCTGGGGTCTCGGGTTCGATTCCCGGCGGTGCCCGAATTTATAACTTGTGTTGGGCAAGGCCGTGGTCTAGGCAACACGGAGTTTTCCTCCGTGGCATCCCAACAATTACTCCATTCACACACAGAAGAAGGCAATGGCAAACCACTTCTGGATCATCTGTCAAGAACGTATATGAACAGGTCCCAGTCCGAGAAAAGGATGGAAGGATCCTGTTCATATGGACCTGTCGTCAGACAGAACACTAAATAATAATAAAAATTTCGTTAGTATTTGGTTTGTAACTTAGTTAAAATTTTATGCTGGGAGCCAATTATGAGAATATCATAGACTCTCGGTTCAGTCGCCCTTAATTTGGGTTAGGTTTGTGCTTTACAGACATAAACAGAGCAAGGCTGTAGACCTCAGAACAAGATGTGAATTCGAGTTCTCGGAGTCGAAACAGCAGCACTGTGTATTTATGGACACAGAATTATAAATGATTCTAAACACGAGTCCAGAAACTGCTGATTTTGTTGCAAGTAAATTTACATTTTCTGTTTTACAATTTCCCCCCCCCCCCCGGGGGGGGGGTGTTAGTTAGAATGACGTCATTCACGTCCCAAAGAATTGTTGCCTTCAAACCGGGTTGCATATACGAGGTAAGAAGAAATTAATTCGTGTCCTCTTCCGTGTTTTGTCTTGCTCGAACAGCGACCTCGACCTAACCTTAGCCTCCAGAAATTTAAAATGGAAATGAAGTCTCTAACGTTTAGTATCTCACGACATCGCAGTTCTATACTGCACACAGTCGGACATGATTTTTTTTTTACATTTCCTTAAATTTTCATTGTATTGGAAAAGTTTAGAAATTGGGAGATTCTTGATTGTAAAACACTGTTCACATGATATCAAATCAAGGAGGGTTTGATGAACGCATATAAGGGAGGATGATATTAAAATGGACCTGATACATGTATTGCATTCATGAATAGGGAAAGACACGAGTGGTGATCTCAAAACACGGTGATAGAAATACGGGTTTTATAAGATGTTTTAAATTTATTGATCACCCAAGAGATTAATAGCTTCCTAAGAAGGACTCTCTTCTCTAAATGGCAGATTTTAAAGACGTTTGTGTGTGTTGTGTGTGATGTATTAATCTGTGATATAATGAGAGTTATACAAGTGCTTTGTAAAAATACGCTTATTGGTTTTACCGCGACTGTCGACACTCGCGTAACGAGAAACGCTAACAAATTTTTGTGTTATTTAATATAAAGGAGATTCTGTAAAAGGAATCGATATTTTCAGTTTTGCGTAAAATCTGAGAAAGGTAATGGATTGTTTTCATGAAAACCTAGTATATTCTCTGAGCGTATTGCGAGCATTTCTGACAAAATAGTCTTAATTATAGGAGCGAAGAAAATACGTTTTAGATAATACGTCTCATAAGCAAAAACACATATACGTACAGTAGAAGAGGGGATATACGAGCATTGTTGTTCTATGCTTGTTAAGTGGCGTAGATATTTTTAAATCCAATTAGCGTTTACTTTTACCAAAACAAAATTTACACGAGGACTTTTATTGTAAGTTCCCCCATCTTCCTCTTCTCCCAATTTGAAATTCAAAAGAAAAAGTTTAGGTTAGGTTAGGTTAGGTTAGGTTAGGTTGGATTAGGTTAAGCTAGGTTCGGTTAGGTTAGGTTGGGTTAGATTAGGTTAGGTTAGTTTGGGTTATGTTAGGTTGGGTTAAGTTAGGCTAGGTTAGGTTAGGTTAGTTTGGGTTAGTTTAGGTTAGGTTAGTTTGGGTTAGTTTAGTTTAGGTTGGGTTAGGTTAGGTTATGTTGGGTTAGATTAGGTTAGGTTAGTTTAGGTTATGTTAGGTTAGGTTAGGTTAGGTTAGGCTTGGTTAGGTTAGGTTAGTTTGGGTTAGTTTAGGTTAGGTTAGTTTAGGTTAGGTTAGGTTCGGTTTAGTTAGGTTAGGTTATGTTGGGTTAGATTAGATTAAGTTAGTTTAGGTTATGTTAGGTTAGGTTAGGTTAGGTTAGGTTTCGAAATGAAATCGCATTCATTTAGTGTCGTGCAAATACAACGTACAAATGTAATAGTCTATATACATATGTGATAAATGTCAATATAAAAATGTGACTGTGGATGATGATGATGATGATGACGGCACTAATGATGCTCTTCTTCAGCAAGTCTGCTTTTCCTGTTTCTTGTATGTCTTTGCGTCTATTTTGTACGTATTTAATAATCATGACATCAAATAATGTATAAAGAGAAGAAAGCTCATAATTACTGTTTCCAAAAGTACATTACGTCTATTCGTAATGTATTCAGGTTTGCTTCTCGGTAAAAAGACTTTAATCAATACAAATAACTTAAGATTTTACCTGCTCTTAAGAAAGTAAGAAAGAAGTAACTACGAGACGGGAAGGACAATGGAAGAGGAGCGCGTGGAAACTTGGAGTAAAGAATGTAAACAAAGAACAGAATAAAGGAAAGTGTTAGGCAAAGATGAAGGAAAAAACACATCTAAAAGAGAAGACTGGATTTCCTTACAACTGAACTAATTCTTATTATGTAATCCATCAGTTTCTGCATCAAACTTTCACGTTAAGAGCGTCCGGATATGTTGTTGAACAAATCCTGTTTGATTTCAAATTATTTGCGACCTGGGCACACACGCACGAGAGTTTCTGTTATCTCAGGCTTAGACAACTAATGGGATGGGGCCATTGTAAACTTCACAATGGAAACAGCGACAGAGTTAATTACTGATTAGCAGTGAATGCAGTGATAAAGATATTACCTTGCCCATTAAAGGAGAACGCCAAAAATGTGGGAGAAATCGTTACATTTTATTCCTTCTGTACCACCTCCTTAATTTAGGCAACGCGTGTGTAGAGGGTCTATTATTTTTATTATCTATTTAGTGTTTTGTCTGACGACAGGTCCATATGAACAGGATCCTTCCATCCTTTTCTCGGACTGGGACCTATTCATATACGTTCTTGGCAGATGATCCAGAAGTGGTTTGCCATTGCCTTCTTCTGTGTGTGAATGGAGTAATTGTTGGGATGCCAAGGAGGAAAACTCCGTGTTGCCTAGACCACGGCCTTGCCCAACACAAGTTATAAATTCGGGCACCGCCGGGAATCGAACCCGAGACCCCCAGGATTACAAGGCCAGCGTTCTAACCGCTAGACCACCGTGGCTATTGTAGAGGGTCTACCATACGATAATAGTATCATTTATCCTCTGGTTGCATTATGCACGTAATTGACTGTACCTATCGTTGGTTGTCACCAAAATCCAAACAATGCATTTATGTTCTATTTATATCTGTAACGGGGGTCGTAAATATCTCGACATCTGCCCGGATTTGACCTCTTCTTGTCGAGATAGGTTCTTGTTTACTGGGGTCGTATGGACTGGATTCATCTGGCTCAGGATAGGGTCCATTGGCGGGCTCTTGTGAAAACGGTGTTGAACCTTCGAGTTCCATAGAATTTTTGGAATTTATTCAGGCTGAGCGACTATTGGCTTCTGGGTAAAGATTTGTCTCCATGGAGTAGTGAGTAAGTATGTGTATATATATATATATATATATATATATATATATATATATATATATTTGTATTACGGCTTTAATCAAAATTAATTATCCGAAAATTATGGTTTTCTTGAACCATTTTTTCGGTTCTTTATATTTTAACTTTTTCTCCTCAGTCTTTAAATTTTATTCGTAGCTCTGTAACAGTAATTTCAAATACAAGTCGGCACCACTAGAAAACTTTTTAATTAATTTCTTGCATGAGAATTGCAGCTAAAAACCGCGATATGTTTGCGTTCGGGAAGACACGGGCTAATTTTGATTCTGAGTTTTTCTGGATTTTCTCAGTCTCTCCAAGCAAATTTCTGGGTGGTTTGTCATTGTGCTCGATAAATTCCTATTTCATTTGCACAAACTCTTTTTTCATCCGTGCTAACTTTGCCTGAAAGCAAAGCTTACGTGTCGAAGTAAAGGAATTTATTATTATTCTGAACACAATTGTGAGTATTCCTACCGTAAGTTTGCGTCTGGGGTTTACACCTTGTACAATATTCTCACGACTTGTGACAGGTCATTTACGTGCTTTGTAACCTGCGTTGATGCTGTCGCCAGCCTCAACGCTGTTGCCCCAGATGGTATAAATAAGGCAATTCCCCGTGGGTTCATTGGAAAGCCAAAATCCCTTACTTCTTTACAGTATTGCATGTGAAATAAAAAAAAGAAGTTTCAAAAGAAACATTCCGACTATTTTCATAGTAAATTTTTCTTCCGTCGTAAACGAGTGAAAGGTACTTTTAAATCTGACTCAATTTCGTTTTTATTTTCCGTGCAGTTACAAATTTAAAAGGCAATGCGTTAATTCCAAGGCCAAGAAGGCAGTGGAAAGACGATTTTGATGCAGGTAATACAGACATTGAGCTTTACAATTAGTGAAGGTAGAGGTAATCATGAAACCTAAGGTTCATCACCGAAATAACCAAAGCCCTCCACCGGACCCTGTCCTGGGCCAACAAAATCCAGTCTCCTTCAACTCCTATCTCCCATAGATCCCGCCTGACATTATAATCCTATCTACGTCAAGGTCTCCCCAGAGGTCTCTTCCCCTCAGGCTTCCCAAATAGTGGACCCAACCAACCAGATGGCTTACGGAACTCGAAGGTTCATCACCGAATTAACTAAAGCCCTCCACCGAACCCTGTCCTGGACCAACAAAATCCAGTCTCCTTCAACTCCTATCTCCCATAGATCCCGCCTGACATTATAATCCTATCTACGTCAAGGTCTCCCCAGAGGTCTCTTCCCCTCAGGCTTCCCAAATAGTGGACCCAACCAACCAGATGGCTTACCGAACCCTAAGGTTCATCACCGAATTAACCAAAGCCCTCCACCGGACCCTGTCCTGGGCCAACAAAATCCAGTCTCCTTCAACTCCTATCTCCCATAGATCCCGCCTGACATTATAATCCTATCTACGTCAAGGTCTCCCCAGAGGTCTCTTCCCCTCAGGCTTCCCAAATAGTGGACCCAACCAACCAGATGGCTTACGGAACTCGAAGGTTCATCACCGAATTAACTAAAGCCCTCCACCGAACCCTGTCCTGGACCAACAAAATCCAGTCTCCTTCAACTCCTATCTCCCATAGATCCCGCCTGACATTATCCTCCCATCTACGTCTAGGTCTCCCCAGCTGTCTCTTCCCCTCAGGCATCCCAACCAATACCCGGTGCACACCTCTTGTCCCATCCATGCGTGCTACATGCCCCGCCAATCTCATTCTTCTCGACTTAATCACCCTGACAATACTGGGGGAGGAGTACAAATTTTTAAGCTCGTCATTATGCAGTTTTCTCCACGCCCCATCGAGAGGTAATCATTATTTACAATAAGTACAATCATTCTGCAGTCTTTCGTTCGATGATATTTCTTTTAAATCACTAATCCATGTGCTGGATATTTACGCAATAGTCCGTCTACGTTCAAAATGCTTCAAATCTTTCTTCAGACGACGAATTGTGTATGTAATCTGTGTTAACTTCCATCGGAGGTTGCATTGAATTACGCGCGTGCGCAAATGTTTCCTTTTAATTTATTTCTGCTATATGACGAAACCGAAGACTGGTATTGCCGTCTTGTGAGTCAGTAAGGAACTTTGGACTCATTAGCTAAGAAACTGAGACAAAAGAATATTAATTGTCTGAACTCCCTGATGAAGGATATTTTTTCCACACAGAATACTTGCATGTCTTAATAAATTATGTTACATTCACTCTTCTGTGGAGAACAGACAAAAGTAATTGAAAATTATTAGAATATTCTTCATAACAGGTTGGTATTATGATGATTAAATACTAAAAAAAACCGTAGATCAATGAATTAAGTCTGATTTTGTAAAGATTTCTTTTTTATGCTTTTCTGATAAATTTTTAGATTAAGTACTTGTTTGGGAATGAAAATTATAGACACGAAAACTTCTTTACTGCGTCTTTACAAAATGCAGGGCCACAGTTCTTTCGCGTAGTTTTATGTGAGAAATAAACTCTGTGTTCAATTTAGCTCATGTAGTGACTGTACAGGTGATTCATCACGAAGCCATGCCCACGTATGAATGAATACTCATTGAACAACGCGTAGTGAGAGAGACATAGAGATGAATTCATTTGTGAGATGATGCCATCTGACGGGGAACGAATGAGACTGCAGTGCTGTGGCACTCCATGACGACTGTTCCGCGAGGAATTTAAGGCAGTGTAAACAGATCTACATATACGGTGTTCCAAAAATATAAACTGATTAAATATCTGTAACGTCCCCCTGTGGAAGGGAGTTAAAATTGGTCCTTAAACGTTGGCTGGACGGCATTACTAAGTAAAAAAAATGTGAAATTCCTTTTGGCGATACGTGGATCACGAAAATATTTCGATCGCTTTAGAATGTAAATAAAATGTTCTCGGGGCAATCAGCCGCGTTAACTGGTTACCGTAGTAAACCAGTTAACGCGGCCGATTTCCCGAGAAGATTTTATTGATTATACTGGCCGTGAAAGTCTCAAATCCTATATTTTGTAGAATGTCTTCATAAATACACTATAAGATTTGTATCTTATATGCGTCATGTTTGTGTTTGATTAAATATATTTATTTTGTACAGTCTATACACAAACGTTTGAAGTTTATTGGTGTTGTAAAAATTATATAATATTAAAACATTTTATTGTGTAAAATATTATATTAGCGCTCTTAATCGTAAATACGATTTTACATTATATTTTTTTAGCGCTTTTATTAAAACGACATGTTTCGACGGGTAATACCGTCGTCTTCAGATTTTTATCAATTTAAAATATTTTAAAAACTATTAGATATTTGATACAATATATTATAATGATCCGTAGTTCTGTTTGTAGCTTTCCATTTTCATGGTAAGTTGTTTATTGTAGTCAGACGTTATATTTATCAAGAGATGTTGTGTAGAGTAACGTGCGTCTGACCGCTGGTGAAGACAATATAATATTTTACACAATAAAATGTTTTAATATTATATAATTTTTACAACACCAATAAACTTCAAACGTTTGTGTATAGACTGTACAAAATAAATACACTATAAGATGTTCTGAGCGTATGAAATTTTTAAATTCACGTTAATTTACATGTTTCTTAAATAAATTTGCTTAGTTAAAAAATTATTTACGTGGATGTCATTTGTGATAGCGAGCAATTAGCTGATTTAGTAACACCAGCGCGTACGAGATACTTATTTATATTTCGGTTTCCCTGCTCGTCCTGCTTTTTGCCTCACGTGTCTAAGTACTGAATTTGCCATTCACAAACAGGACACGTAAATAAGCTGAAAGCCCCATCGTTCTCGTCAGCAGTTAGCTTTCATGACAAATTACGCCAGTATATCTTCCTCGGGATCACTTTGCATGATTGCTGTGTATTAGATTATGTCTGGCGCCCAGTAAAAATACTTTTTCTTTTATCATTCTACGACAGGCTTGGACCAGTGGCGTACATAACAACACTACTGCGTCTCCATTTTAAAAATAAATTAATATTTGACATGTCTTGGACGTTTCTTTGCACAAAAGCGATATATAAATTCCTATATTACGCACGATTGATCTCAGAAACTGTTGATGTGGTTTAATATTTACTTTAGAGTACCTGTTAGCGGTAAACCTTGAAATACGGCAATGTATGGAATGCCTAAAGTTAGTAGGCAAAGCATGAAATTCAGGCATTCTATGGAATGCACAGGCATTTTATAAAATGCCTAGAACTTTTAGGCGATGTATGAAACTAACCGTTTATTTTCTACTTTGCTTAGGTATTCTATAGAATACGTAGGAATTTTATAAAATGCCTCAGATTCTTTAGAAGAAGTACAGCAAACGTTTGTATAATACGATTTATACAGTTTTATTTTATCTTTTATATTTGCAAAAACTTAATATAAAACAATTTTTTAAATTCTCGAAACTTTTGTTAGGTTAGGTTGGTATATAAAACATTTTTTTAATTCTCAAAACTTTTGTTAGGTTAGGTTTGTACATAAAATAATTTTTTAAATTCTCAAAACTTTTGTTAGGTTAGGTTAGTACATAAAACAATTTTTTTAATTCTCAAAACTTTTGTTAGGTTCAGATTCAGTAGCTTGGTGTTTTCGTGACTATTTTGCACAACCTCCATCTTGACAGCTTACCCAATCGACTTTGATTAATTTTCATTTCCACAACCAAACAATATTAACATTACTATTTATTATGCCTACTGACTTTAGGCATTCTATACATTGCCGGTAACATATACGATGATTTTACGATCTACGAATTCATACAGAACCTTTTTACGAAATCATCTAAATGCAAATAAAAGTAATTTTTCTGACGTCAGTGTCAGTGGTTTGCAACAATAAATTTGCATGTGTAGTGCAGCAGAACTGACCATAGGTGTTGATTTGTTTATCTTTATGTTTTTTCTCTCGAAAATATACAGTTCTCTATTTAAATAAAGATTTATTTTAATAGTTCTAACTTACATTATTATTAATGAACGATAGTAGCTCATAACTCAAAATATAATAATATTAATTACATATGTTAAATGTTTATGATATAAATGTCAATATAATATGACGTTCAAAGGTTGGAGTTCATGTTGAAGTAGAGAATTTCAACCTACGAGGCGCGTCCACAAAGTAAGTTTCCCACTCGTCCCACAGCTAGCAAACCTTATATTGCGCGAAGCGATTGTGCGTACGTGATAGAGCAATGACGTAGCATGGCGCATGCACTAACGGTACTTCCCGCGTTCTCACATTAGCATCGTTACAGCTGTTGAAGATGGAGGTTCTTATTCCAGCTCCCGCCGACTGTGAAGTGCGGTCAGTGATAATGCTAGGCCGCGCACGGCTCGACGGACAGCAAGTCTCCTGCAGGAGTTTAGCTGGGAGGTGTTTAATCATCCACCCTACAGCCCGGACCTCGCTCCCAGTGATTTCCATCTTTTCCTACACCTCAAGAAATTCCTGTCCGGTCAGCGTCAGCGTTTTGAGAATGACAGAGGGGCGGAGATGGTTGTCACACAGTGGTTCCAATCCCAGGCGGTAGACTTCTACGACACAGGTATTCAAAAGTTGGTCCCACGGTATGACCAATGTCTCAATTCCGGTGGCGAATATGTTGAAAAATAGCTGGACACTTGCTGTATCTGTTGCAATAAATATTTCCATGAAATTGTGTTTTGTTTCTGTAAACGGCCCCAGGGAAACTTACTTTAAGGACGAGCCTCGTATTTCAAAAGTTACATCATATAATATTGTCAGTAAGATTAGATATTTAATAATATTTAGAATAAATGAATTGTAGTTCTATGATTCATACAAAAATATCAAAAGGAAAAAATACTTTTAATAACAAAGTGCAGCCCTGCTGTTAATTCAAGTCGATTCATACCTTTATACTGTTCATACATGACTGTGTGACTTTTATCTTTCACACCATGAAAATTATAAAGAATATTTATGAACAAAGAACTGATAATAACAACAACTGGATTTTACACATAGGCCTACCAGAGATCGGACAAATTGAATGGAATTTACACTTAATAAGTTTCACATTTATACGCTTTAAATTAAAGTCAAGCTGTTTCACTACAATACATGGGGGTAAATGGTCACCTTCACGCTCCGGCCGTGATTATCAGAGCTGGTCTGGACACAGAGACTAGAAGATGAATTATTTTCCACTGTCGGGGCTACATAACTAAAACTGTTACAGTGATTAATTCAAGAATATTTCCTATGATCCAGACATGTCGCATGCACAAAGGAAACAAAAGTACTTACGAATCTTTTTAGGTAACCCTCACACCAAAGGGGTCAGTCATGATAAATAATGATACGAGGCTCATCCACAAAGTAAGTTTCCCTGGGGCCGTTTACAGAAACAAAACACAATTTCATGGAAATATTTATTGCAACAGATACAGCAAGTGTCCAGATATTTTTCAACATATTCGCCACCGGAATTGAGACATTTGTCATACCGTGGGACCAACTTTTGAATACCTGTGTCGTAGAAGTCTGCCGCCTGGGATTGGAACCACTGTGTGACAACCATCTCCGCCTCTCTGTCATTCTCAAAACGCTGACGCTGGCCGGACAGGAATTTCTTGAGGTGTAGGAAAAGATGGAAATCACTGGGAGCGAGGTCCGGGCTGTAGGGTGGATGATTAAACACCTCCCAGCTGAACTCCTGCAGGAGACTTGCTGTCCGTCGAGCCGTGTGCGGCCTAGCGTTATCACTGACCGCACTTCACAGTCGGCGGGAGCTGGAATAAGAACCTCCATCTTCAACAGCTGCAACGATGCTACTGTGAGAACGCGGGAGGTGCCGTTAGTGCATGCGCCATGCTACGTCATTGCTCTATCACGTACGCACAGTCGCTTCGCGCAATATAAGGTTTGCTAGCTGTGGGACGAGTGGGAAACTTACTTTGAGGACGCGCCTCGTAGATGAGAGGATAATATTAATATTGATGCCAGTTAAACAGGTTGTGAATATATAAAGTAGATTTGAATGGTTTAGAATTAGGTACAAAGTTAGATTTTGGGATCTTGATTTTGTTCTTTGAAGAATTTCTTAATCAGATGAATAGATTTAAACTATCTACAGCTTATCGTAGAACCTGATGTAATCATGTGCAGTGCATTCACTTGTTTCAAAGAGGAAATTACCGAGACGTGGGTAGCTCATAACAGTGTTTTCTGTTTTATTTTTACTCTGATCTGTGGATAGGAAATCGATTGCTTAATAAAAAAAATACACATGTGCACATAAAAATGTACGTAATAAAATAAATGGCAACAAAATATTTCAATAAAACGTTGTTCACACACAAAGCTCCGACGGTGGATAACTCTTTTAGACTGAATTGTGCAATTTCATAATTAAAATATACGCGTCAAAGGATGTGACAGGCATGTGGGGGCGGGGTGAGGTTCATTTGTTCCGAGAATTTAATCAAATCACGCCTTTGACATGTCGCTTCTACTGTTTTATTTGTTTGTTCCTTTCCATTCCACGGATGATTCAGTGTGAATCGAACTCATGGCTTTTATCCATGGATCACTTTTCATTTTCAGAGATCTGCTTTGCTAAACGTTTCATATGGCTTGCATGTGATTCTATCATCCCTGACTAATCTAGAATATGAGTTACGAATTGCGAATTTATTCCTCTGTCCTAAAACACAAAGAGGCGTGGAGGAGAAACTCCTTCGATTCATTGAGTTGTAAAAGTGTAGGTCGCATTGTACAGATGCTCGGATCAGCTGTGGGAAATGATACTGGCTTTTGTGGCCTAAATATTTCGTGACGAAATTCTGTCTCCTCTGGTGAATTCCGAGACAGTACTTAGGAATAGGCCACGGTCGCCTTCGGAGGCATATATAATTTATATTCGTGTTTATACTATAGACCAGTGGTACTCAACCTTTTTTGTTCGAGTACCCCCAGATATAATTTATCTTCAACTTTTTACCCCGAAAGTTGTTGATGTATAATTCAAGTTATACATAATATATAATCTACATCTAAAATAAATTAAATAAATTACATTACTGATTATTCAATGTAATTCATAAAATAATATATATTTTTTTAAAATTTCACGTACCCCCTAAGATGTCTTCGCGTACTTCCGGGGGTACGCGTACCCCAGGTTGAATACCACTGCTATAGACGATGCTATGTATAACTTGTACCAGACGGTTTCTGGACTTTATCATTTAATTAACACAAACAACATTTTTAAATAATCTCACAACCCTCCATTTTCACTGACGTCAATGGTGTACTATTTTAAAATCTGGAGGGTGCTGTTTCGAATCTCGTCCCCGACATCGGCTATATTTACAAATCGAGGCTTTAATTATTCTACAGTCTATGTAGGGTAATTGTAAGATAGTCTGTAAGACGTTTCGACTGATTAACATGAACGGAGACTGCAGCAGGCATGAGATAAGTGAGAAGAAACAGATGCTGTAAAGAGAACACTTGCTAGATCTAGGCGAAGAGGGGAATAAACATAAAACTGTATGTTAAAGAATCAGATAGGAAAGGCGTGTACTCAAATAATCTATCGAAGAATATGGACCGGTGCCAGTCTACTGTGAAAAATGGAATGCACTTCGGGTTCTGCACAAAAAAAACCCCAAAAAACCAACTTTCTTAATTATGTGGGCGACTGTTGGCTTCTCAAAATGAATTCAACTTCATGGCGTTAGCCACATCGGCATACCTCAGGGTATTAGGTAGAATTTGAGGTTCTCATGGCGGGGTGTACGAAGAACACTGTCTTTTCAGGGAATTAACTGCTATAGGCGAAGTGGTTTGTGTCCCGAGGGATTTTTAAGTGCCACAAAAACAGACATGAAATGGTGACCGACAGTTCGCAGCTACAAATTTCCTGGTTTTTGAACTACCTCACAGGCTAGAAAAGGGTTAAATTCATTTTGGAATAGGAATTCTTTTTTTTTTTACATGACGTCGTCTCAGCGGGGACGCCAGAAGTGGGAACACATTTGTCACTGTGCGTAATTACGACATGAAGGGGGTGTAGGGAGAAGTGAAATGAAACTCCACGCATTTCTAATATCGGCATAGTGGTTCTGGAGTCGCGTGCGCTTTATCGATACTGAAACTTCTTTTGTTTTCTGTAAAACAAGCATTGCAGATTTATTTTAATACTGTATAGAATTAATGACGGTTCGGGAACGTGGAAATATAAAGTTAAAGTAGATTTAAAAGTCGTAAATATGCTTTAATGAAATTATTTATGGGCAAATTCTGTAATAACATATTGTAAAGTATAATTGGAAATTTGAACATTCAAGTAAAATATTAACAGAATTTTAGGCCATCTGTTCATGCGCGAAATTTGTCTAGAATCTTTACTTTATCGTCCAACACCTGCCAATGGACGCCAACCAGTGAAGACGTCCTCATTGCAGCTGTGGAACGAGAGCTGTGGAGAAGCTCACGCGACATCGCACGAGAATCGGGATTATCCCAAACGATCATCCTGGAAGGAAGAAATTTTGTAAATGGCTTAACACATGAACACACTAAGGATGATAACTCTTGAGGCCTAATGAACACACTGTCTAAACAGATACGAAGCCTCACTGAAAAAAACCACTAAACACTGAAGGCCACGTTGGTCGTTGAGTGCTTATATGAAGCTGAACACGACAATCGATAAGACGCTGTATTCCCATTATAAATCGAAGTAATATAAAATAAATTTGCTTTAACATGTAAGGACTGACGTTTCCAACAGCTGCTCCGTAACGTCTGTATTTACCTGCAAATCCACGTGGCGTTAAAATCGAGAAGACCAATATCGATAGATCGATATTATCTTCACGACTGACACAACGTAAGATACTGAAACAAGTTTCCAATTTATCGGAGCTTCTTACTGGCTTAGTTCTCGGGACTGCTGTGATGTCGCGTGTGTCAGAAAGAAATTGCACTTTCCCCACTGAAGTCGGTGGTAGTGAAAGGTCCCTAAGGAACAAAGGGTTTTCTGAATTACAACTAACGTCACATCGGCATTCAGACTTTTTTGAGGAACCTACTGCCTTCATTGACGTCACATGTGATGATTATAAGTGTCGCATACATTCAAATCTTGGAAGCGAGGTTTTCTTCAGACGCCGGAAGTTGATTCCGCTATCAGTCGACGTTACAAGAAAGAAAACCACGTAATTTCTCGACGATTCTGAATGACTTGCTGCCTTATTCTCAGGACTAAAATAAAGTCGGAAGCGGCAAGCAGAATTGTTACGTGCCCTCTGAAGATGGAAACAAAGCATTTCTCTTTTTACGATAATACTTGACGGACTAAGCTCCAAGTTTTAGAGGAAATTACTGCATATTTTTTCGTGGTACAACTGATGTAACGTATGATATGGGCATTATATGTGTCACTTCTACACTGAGGAAGGACGTAATAAGTTCCTCCGGGTGGAAGAATGTTCCTTCTCATCATTACACAGCGTTAAAACCCAAAAGACTTCTTACGTTTTTATTCTAAAATGTTCGTACTTTTTTACTTAACAGGAGTTATATAAATCACGTTAAAACTTTGTCTATCTGTAAGTTAAAATCTGTTTTAGTGTGGAATGACAGAACATTTCTCAAAACGTGTTGCGACTCGTAAAAATTCAGTTATGACGTTCTGTTTCCTGATAGCGTTTTATACCATTCTTTTCCACACTGACCACGCTGTCAGACTTAATGAAACAAAGCGGATACAGACTCATTTTAACAATAAACTGCAGCATCATATACAAACCCACACACCACATGAGATCAGAAAAGACATGCCGAACGCATGAAACGAATCACGCCAGATCCATCTGCCAGTTCGTTCAGATGTTTAATTTCCGAAAGCGTTCTACAAATATCAATATTTGATATAGCGTACCTACACTGACATTTGTCGGACGAATTAAATTTTTAGTTCGTAACAGGAGACTGATATCTAACTTATCGATTTTCTAAAAATTCTGCCCTTAATTGAACATTACGCCATCGAGGTGCAATTTTAGATGAAGAATCTGATTAGTAGGTCACAAATGTTAATTAAGTCAATTTAAGTTCCTTTATTAAATTATTTGCCAACAGCAGAGAACCTGTGGAAAAGAAATGAATACACACATTAAACAAAATAAATCATTACAAAAATAAATAAAATATTTTCCGGGTGAGAAATTCTCTTATTTTAGTGAAACCAGACTCTGAAAGAGATTGTAATGAAGAAGTTATGAACGTTGATTTTCCGAATTATAAATAGGAGTAAAAGAAGACAGTTAGAAGGAGAAATAATTATGTTTTATCTATCACTGAAGTTCCTACACGAACCGCCACAGATTTTAATACAAATTTCCGGGACGGTTTTACTAAAAACACTTTGAAACTTTGTACTTTTTTTTTTGTAAATTCAATTGACACACAGCTCATACGAAGGAATGTCGTTCCACTTGTGTTCTATGACACGTGAAGATTAAGACTGCACATAATTAGACATTATTTGAATTAATTGCGAAGCCTTGATGTCATTCTTTCGAGCCACACAAGTGTGACACGTGGAATTATTAAACCAGTTACAGGCCATGACGTACTTTTAAATAACCATGGCAACGTGAAGCAGGAACATAGCAATTGTTTCTCTGTGTTAGCAGAATGATACTGCTAATTACTGGGCATGCGCTCGGAGCATAGAATGGACCACAGAATGTAAATTGCGTTTAATTGAGTAGGCGTTCTCGCAAGACAGGGGCTGACAACGTAATGAATTTTAAAACATTTAAAGATAAGTGGCACGGGATTTTTCTCGGGCGTGACAGAGCCAAAACCTTTTTTTTTGTTGGTAATTTGTCATCTTTCACGAAATTTACAGGACGGTGTTGAGGTTTATGTTTTATGTAATCTGGTGGACTTTCTTAACTTAGTTGGATATATATAAATATATTCATTCGAAAGCCTCAGTCTACCCAAAACGACACGGAAAATCACTGACTTGGCATTCACATTCTAATGTAGACGGATCAAACTCGAAAGTTATAGCAGTGGGCAAATTTGAGGGCTATCATCGGGAATGTGAAGTTGGTTGTTCTTCACTTCGCAGATTCACACGTGTTCTGGCTGTAGAGGTCCATTTTATATTTGACCTTAGCACACTTCCATTTTTCTTATACTAAATTGTTTATAAGATAGTATAATTGCGTCATATTGTGAATCAAATATTAAATTAATTATTCGGTTTTGTCCGTCTAATCACAATTATATTTAAAATTTACAAATAAGATAATTAAAATATCATTTTGTGTTCCGCATCGAATAATCGATGTTCCAAATGTTCCAAATTTAAATCGATTATTCGATGTGGAACGTAAAATGATATTTTAATTATCTTATTTGTAAATTTTAAATAAAATTGTGATTAGACGGACAAAACCGAATAATTAATTTAATAAATTGTTTATTTTGGAGACTTTTACATGTTAGTTTCAACTGAAAAATAAAGATTCTTTTTATTGGCTGATGGATCAGTTTGTGCGGTTGTTTCTGGGCGTGGATTTGTTACAGGAAAAAACAATAAATGTAGCTTGCCCCAAGCGGACTACGAACCCAAAACTCAGAAATCAATTTCACCAGTGCCATGTGACCATGGGGTTATTCGTTGTCGTGCTTCTGACAAGATGTAATTGAATGTACCAAGGCTGTGCAAACAGCACAGTAGAACACAATGTAGGCGGGAATTTTAAAATGCCGTAGGTTCCTATGTAACATTGGTTGAATGGATTCTGTTCTATAGTTATTATTATTATTATTATTTTATTTATTTAGTGTTCTGTCTGACTACAGGTCCATATGAACAGGATCCTTCCATCCTTTTCTCGGACTGGGACCTGTTCATATACGTTCTTGGCAGATGATCCAGAAGTGGTTTGCCATTGCCTTCTTCTGTGTGTGAATGGAGTAATTGTTGGGAAAGCCCCGGAGGAAAACTCCGTGTTGCCTAGACCACGGCCTTGCCCAACACAAGTTATAAATTCGGGCACCGCCGGGAATCGAACCCGAGACCCCAGGATTATAAGGCCAGCGTTCTAACTATTTAAACAACCGAACACTAATCACGTGTAATAATACAAGAAATCAACAGCAGGTCCACCGAACTCAACTTCCCCCATGAAACTTGCATCTAGGTCACCCTCCCACCTGTATACACTTCCAAACTTGTTACTTGAACCTGAAATTTCATTACCGTGTTGGCAACTGAAAGATACTTATCCCGTTACTTAGCCTGATTAAACCAATTCATATTCTCCCACCTAATTCATTCAAGATCCAATTTGTTGTTATCGTACCACCTACACTGAGGCCTGCGAAATTTGCGTCATCTTCGCTTGAGTTCCCTGTCCAAGGGTTTGTGCCTGACTCTTCCTTGCTAGACCCTCTTTGTGAGCGTCCTAATAACATTTGGCGATATAAACGTCCTAATTACGGTTTAGAAATTTGACAGTACGACTAACAGGCATACGCGGACCTCCAGTTACGACGTTCCTTGATTACACATTCAGTGCGCGTCTACAGATTCATAGGAAGACTCCCAGAAAGCCGATCTGTTGGCTCCAAGTCATGAAAGCGATATCCTCGCGAGGATGCGGGGAGGGTTAGGAGAGTTGTCCCTCCCTAATTTCCAGGGCAGCTAGATCTAAATCATGAGGATGTTCTGTCAGTGACAACCGGCGAGCAGACAAAGGGGGCGCGTACTGGTGCAATGTGCAAAACTGGGCCCACGACAGCACTCAGGATGAAAAATCAGCGACCGCACAGCGAAGGCTAAGGATTCCAAGTGCGAGGAAGACGGCTATGGCCGCAGTGCAACATGGGTACTTTGTGACATTTCCCGAAACGTCCTAAGCTTAAACAATTGATACTGATGTACTAAGTTCTCGGCTTAGCACAAACACCGGATAAAAAGGATAATTACGTACGAAAATTTCGGAAGTGGTCGTGGGCTAATTGCTTGCAAGAACTGACTAAAAACACAAATTCCTCGGTCATGTCTCTGACTCTACATTTCGCATTCGATAGAAGAGTGCTAACCACTACACCGCGGACGTATACCTGTGTCTAAGCCCCACAACTCTACGTATTATTTTCTTGGTAAGCTTATCAACTTGATGCAGATTGCTAATTGACTCAATGAATCGCTTAGCCACGGTTCAGACACTTTTCGTGAAGAAATTTAGACCTTCACTCATGTACGACATGATTTTGGAGATTTCTGGGCAGTATTTACCCAAGAACCCGATATTTCGGATGGACTTGTAACCCCAGTTGTCAGGGTTGAAAAGAATAGGTTTTATAATTGCAAGGAGCTTATGAACTTCAAAAAAATGCTTTCTAATTGTGCTCTTATCGACGTAGATATGTGATCATGTACTGTTGTAAGACTTTTGTACGTTTCGGACATTCCAGAAATTTTAAATTTGGAACATTTTGACAGCAGTTTCCTTCGGAAAGTTAGAATCTGCTTCCTTAGCTAAACACGTGACGTGATTGCCCAAAGCCTATACATACCCTCACAGAGTGAGCTCATTTCAAATTCGCTGCTAAGAAGTATGTTAAGTGAATCGTGAACCGGCTGCGATAACAAGAGAGTCACTTGCGAAAGACAAAGACAGTGTTTGTAGATCCAGCGTAACAAAAAAGACGATAGGCCGATGGCAGAAACGAATATAAGAGATGGGTCGAAGGAATCTGATTTATGGAAATGTTTGTGTGACATTTGCACTCATCCGTGGGAAAACTGTGTTCAATTTTTCATCCACCACAGATATTTAACATTTTACTCTGTGTTTGTTTAAATCTTGTCAGTCTAATCACAATAAAATTCCTATTAAATATTAAAATATTACTATAATTAACATTTAAATATTTAAAATATATTAATGATGTTCTCTATCGAAATGTTCGATTTACATTAGATCATCACTTTTTACACGACATGTTTCAGTTCTAAAAGAACCATCTTCACGGCAATACTTCCAGACGGACGTAACTCCTCCACAACTTCATTTCTGGTATGTTTCAAATTAAATTTATCAAATATATTATTTTATTTTCTATTTCTAATTTATTAATATTCATTTAGTCTTTATATTATTTACTTTACAGGATGATACAAAAACAACAACAAAACGTTTACCCACACAAAATCATGTTAAGCACGACGTACATACAGAACAACTTCGAATACGATATTAAAAAAATATAATAAAATCTGGAAGAAAACATCATTTGAAATCTGATAAACATCTGACTAAAAGTTGCATTTAAGAAATTATATTTAAGTTTATATAATTTTATACACCTGAAGATGGTTCTTTTAGAACTGAAACATGTCGTGTAAAAAGTGATGATCTAATGTAAATCGAACATTTCGATAGAGAACATCATTTAATATATTTTAAATATTTAAATGTTAATTATAGTAATATTTTAATATTTAATAGGAATTTTATTGTGATTAGACTGACAAGATTTAAACAAATATATATTTATTACAATATGACGCAACTTTATCATCTCATTTTCCTCTGTGTTACAAATTTTTTACATATTATGCATGCTTTGTATTATAAATGTACACCTCGTTACAGAATTGTCTCCGTACGTATCTGCGCGTGTCCACCCTTCCTGATTCGACATCGAGAATTTATTATTATCGTTTTTACTTTGCTTGTATTTCATGTTTCTATCATTCGATGTTCTAAACAGTATTGTCTGGTGCTGGGATTGTTTGTAGACGTTGCACTATTGAAATCTGTCATTTAGTACAATTAATTAAAAATGATGAGGTCGGCAGACGTTTAAATGGATACAATATTTTGATCTGAAAATTTGAGAGGAAGAGATCACTTGGTGGACCAGCTGTATTAGGGACCACAAATGTCAAAAAGAATGTTATGAGATTTAGGGCTTGAATATGTCGATTTGGTTCAAGTGGCAGGAATGTGTCTGGTAGCGGGCTCTTGTAAATGTGATGATGATTTTGAGGTGCTATAAGACGCGAAGAATTTCTTCAACAGATGATCATCTGTTAGCTTATCAAGTTGACCTCTGTTGGACTTAGAGTTTTTCACCATGCTAAATTGTTTTATTAAAACTTTCGCGTCTTAGACAGAACAGTATTTGTAGCTTCATTTTGCATATCATAATTGCAATTCTTACTGAAATTAAATACGTAACCTTTATTTTCATATGAATAGTACTTCTCCCCAAAAACTGAAGAAAGGCAGTTTTAATCCCTGTACTGTGATAATTAATAGATTTTAATATGAATTCTAAACTTATTATGAACAAAGAATATAAGGCCTTGAAATTATATTAGTATATTTCCCCAGGTAAAGGAGCTGATTCAGGAAGTGCCACGCCTGGGAACCTAACCTGACCTAACCTAACCTAACCTAACTTTTGAACTTGAAACGGAGCTCAGAACAAAACATGTACATTCCTCTCTGAGAATTAGCAACAGGCAATAGTCCTATAAATTATAAAATTAAAATAATCCAAATCTAAAAGTTCTTGGCGATGGTGATGAGTCATTTGAATAAAAATCTTCTTGGATATTATCCATCGTCTAGTCAATAAAATATAATATATATTATAAAATATAATATATATTATAAAATATATATTTTTTATATTTATATATATTATAAAATATAATATGTATTATATTTTATTGACTAGACGATGGATAATATCCAAGAAGATTTTTATTCAATTAAAATTATCCGTATATTGAAATCAAATTAAATTACGTTTTAGCGTCCAATTTCAGTTAAAATTTCGTTCCTATCCCCGAGAATACTTGCCAAAATTCCTTTCCAAAATCAGGCTCTATAAGAAGCGGGAATCAAATTGGTGGACTGATAATTTTGAGATAAAATAAAGAATATCAATATATTCTATGGGCGGTAAATCAGATTGTTGACAATTATGTAGGCGTTACACATAAATAACACTGTTCTTTAAAGGAAGTAGTACCCGTTTAAATTTCTTTCTTTATTTTACTGATTATAATCGCCTCCTACCCAATCCTTTTCCCAGCTTCCGTGCGTATTCATTTTCTTCTTCATATCATTCGCCTGTGAATAACCTCAGTAGTTGTTGCAGTGACGTTTCACAACCTACGGATGAGCGGTCCAGTCAGTCGTGTTACACTTAAATTCAAGATGTGTTTCGACTGTTACTGCTTTAAAACAAAACTCGCTGTCAGTGCAGTATATTAATGTATTCCTGGCTTCGCCCCGTCCATTTCATAGAGGTTTGTCTCTCGCTGTTTGAATAATGGTTCAGTGTCTCTGTGCAAGATGGACTAATATCCTCATGCATTTCTTAACAACTATGAGCTTGTCAGGCCAGTAGTAGTGGAATATTAAGGCTTTGACCGGGATGTTCTTTTGTTAAATCTTATGTGGTACCGCCTGATTCGACTTCTAATGGTTAAGTGAAGTGTTTTCTTCGCGGTACGGTCTGGATTCGTAAATATTATGAAGACGAGATTCGGCTTCAAAGGGTTAACCAGCTGATTTTCGTAATGGTGAGGTGTAGTGTTTTCTTCGCGGTACGGACTGAATTCATAAATAATATTCAGACGATCTTCGGCTTCAAAGGGTTAATATTTCTGTGCGTCTGTGTTTCCTTGATGGTCCAGTCCATAATAAGTCCGTAATAAAGATCATAGGAACTACATTTCAACTGCATTAAGGTTTTTATGATTTCTGTACCTTGGCTTATTATGTATTTCTAAAATATATTCGTAAGATTTTATTCCTTCCATTAACTTTGAGGCCATAAAATATTCCGAATGAAGTTTTAAAACCGCATTCCTTTAGATTACTTTTAAAAAGAGATTTTACTATGTAGCCAGATTCTTTGTTTCTCGAAACAGAGTTGAAATTTACCATCAGACAGAAGAGGATTCTTCACGTCAAGTATGGGACACGCATTGCAGATCATAACTGTGCACTATAGATAACACGGATGTATCAGAACATTAATCTGTCTCATCAAAGTCACAAATGTTTGCATTCAATGATTTATAATATCCATTGACAAACATAAAAATTAACACAATTTCGAAACATGTACTTGTATCGAGAGTAACAGAGGATAATCTAATTTGTGAGACACTGACTGGCTTTCGCTGGCCCGCAGAGACTATTTTCATAGCGTTGTGTGTGTTCAAAAACTGTGTCTCCTCTGGCGCAACTAAGCCCGCTTTGTTGCTTTGCAAATCGACATTCGCTGTCATATCGATTTCGAAGAAGGACGTCGACTTTATATCGACGTTGCTCCAGTACATTACCGGGATATTCAGTTGATTTTAAAGAGGATGGTTGCCTTAAGACGTAGTGATATAGAGGCCTAATGGAAGTGAATTTGTTTACGTTTATACAGATGCAGCGAGAAATTTTAAAGACATTTTTCTGGCATCTCAGAACGTTAGCTGTTTGCTCTGTAGTGGAGCAAGGCGACGACTGAGCTCTCTCAGATTTTGTTGAGTAGGGTGATAATACCACCCAGCTGTTGACTCGAGGAGTCTCAGTCTGCTTTATTACGCTCACCTCACTGCTCTCCGACTAACAGTGGCATATCTCACCTCCACCAAAGTTATCAGAGATCAAATGTTTTGAAGTCTAACTGTACTCGCTTAAAGTCTAGGATGAATTATTCAAAAGCGTTCAGCAAATTATGCATTGGTTTGATACTTTTTGTGACATTATAATTTGTCTTTATTTAAAAATCTCAATTTTTTTAAATTATAAAGAGGTGCAATATATTTACTTAAATAAATCGGACCAGTTTGCTGTCACGAGTTATGTCGTTTGTGGCATCTGAAAGTTCAATCCTCATTGTCCTAAACTTTACGAGTAAGGATTTTAATTACAACTGACAATGAATCGGTCTATTGCTAGATCGCTTTTCCACTATTAGAGATAACTGTTACTGTCATGGTAATGGATATGACGCATCGTTTCCCATGTCCTTACTTCAGTATCTTCCTGCTTACTGTCAAAGTCACATGAGTCCTGGACTAATGTTATTTTACTACTGGAGTGACTCCCCAGCAGTAAAAAAAGACATATAACCACATAAGTCATACAATATTCCTTCAACAGTTTTGTGTTACATATCTGATGCAGTGAACTGTGTTTCAAAAACTAATTGCTTGCCTGTACTTCTTGGAGAGAAAAAATAAATCGGACGTAAAATAAACAGTGACTTTAAAAGCATTTTCTTTTCTAATTCAGTTTTCTCGAAAGTTAGTTTTGTGGACTCGTGTGGCGTCCACAGATCCATGCGAATAAACAGATATATACGATACAGAGTAGTTTCGGAGACGGTGGTGAAGAGAGAAATCGTGCCGTTGCCGGGAATCGAACCCCGCTAGTCAGTGATCAGTTAACTTACTCATTTATCCATTATCGTATAGGTCATTACAGTAGGAAAAGTTTTTCTTAAAGCCTTGCATACGTGCAGTGTATTGATATATAAAATCATGCATATATAACAAAACTGTTTACACTTGAAAGACACTTAGTGTCAAACGCGTTTCGACCTCAAGAGGTCATCGTCAGTGACAGACAAATTAATTCATATTAAATCATACAATACATAAGACGATGGTTAGTTGTAAAGCACAAAAGTTTGCACTTTAGAAAACCACACTGGACGGTGATTGCACAAGAGTTGATGTATGATGATGACCTCTTGAGGTCGAAACGCGTTTGGCAGTAAGTATCTTTTGAAGTTTAAACAGTTTTGTTATATATGCATGATTTTATATGGGAAGAGTTAGCTTTCATTCCATGGAATAGACGCCATGTTCTTTCTACTTCATCGCAGTTTGTAATCCACACCGCGAAAAGAAAATACAAGAGAGAGAGAGAGAGAGAGAGAGAGAGAGAATGCGTAGATTTCTACCATGAAATAATATCGATTCGTTATTCTCGCATAAAATAACACACGTCGATCTCCATAACAAAACACTGAGAATCTCTCTCGTGGTAACAGGCTGTGGTTGGTCGTCGGAGACTACCTGACGGCTAACATATGTTCCGCCATTAACGAACCTGAATCCGCTGCTTCGTACTGACGGCGTCTCGCAGCTCCAGTGATGCAAGACTGATCCAGCACCACTTCGTCGTAGTCATGATTAATTTACGAAATCGACCGCGTGTTCCATGTTCGAACGCCATCCGTGCATCCATTAACCCATCTGGAATAAAGTAAAATTGTCTCCTTACAAGCGAGTAACTTAGTAAAGTAACGGATACGCGATGGGCGACTTAGGTTCGATTCCCGACGGCGGCAGTAATCTTTATATTCGCCTCAGGTCAGACCATTCCTGAGCCCAAATAGCCATCTGTGTGAATGGTAAAGGATAGAAGTAGTAAATGCTTACATAAATTTGGAATAATTATTTATTCCACTTGAATTGTGGTTTATATAACGATTATGATCGTATGGTCATGATAATATGATTTCGGGTCTTGTAAGGCTTAGACGTCTTGTAGTACAACTTGTGTGTGATTAAAAGGATTTCAGACGAGCCAAGAAATGCGTATAATCGCATGCAGGACCCAGCTATACTGTGTGCTAAAGCAGAATGCTTCAACTCCCGTAAAAATAGAGCCCGTTGTTGTACACAGACAGTTCTGGACTGCTCTGGACTCTTCCATTGCAGAAACCACGGTCGAAATTCTAGGATAAAGCGTGTCTCTTCTGTGAAAGGGACGCTGCTTCTACTAAATTTAGTTGAGACTTGTCTGAACAGATTAAAACCCCTTTGGTTGAGGTATTTGAAGTTTGGCTTTGACCAGAAGGATTATTATTATTATTCAGTGTTCTGTCTTACGACAGGTCCATTGCTCTGCCCAAAAAGAGCTCTCCAGTTGTCCCTATTCTCGGCTTCTCGTTTTAATTCCTGGAACGTCATCTTCTTTCCTTGTTTAAGGTCGTCGGTTAGCTGTATCAATCTTCTTCCCAGTCCTCGCTTTCCTTCAACCTGGCCTTCGGTGATATCACTCAGTAATCCATTCCTTCTCATAATATGTCAGAAGGATGCATGAAGGAAAAGATGAAGCTTCATTATGTATATCTTCAAAAAAATATTATAATGAAAAATTGGATTAAGATGAGATGAGTGGGGCATGTAGCTATTAGATACAAGTTTTTATATGGAGTGCCTGAAGTGAAAACACCACTTGGAAGACATTCGTTGGTGGGAGGCGAATATTTGTTGGTGTGGATTGGATTCATATGGCTCAAGATATGGACCGGTGGAAGGTGTGAGTATTGTAATGAACCCGCGTGTTCTATACAATGCAGGGAGAGGGTTTTATATTTGTTTCTCAAGAGTGACTCTGCTTCATATGGTTAAGATTATAACTCGGTTGTCTCATGACAGACGTCGGCTCATACTGACGAGAGGAACTCTGGATGAAATTCATTTAATTTATTCGTGAATGTCTGTGTTAAATGTGAAGTACAGTTCGATGTGTGTTGCGAATGAGTCGGTAAAGATGCCTTCCCGTTGCGGTAGGAAGGAGATTTGAGGTTGGACATCACAGCGTGTATTTTTTCCGAGACCTGTGTAATCATTAAAATGCGGACGGACGCTTTGAAGCAATTTTGCAGTGAAGTCATGATTTTCAAACTCACTCGTGGCTTGACGGTGGTTGTTAGATCGTAACTGTTTTCTCGTGTTTGATAGTGAATACCGAACAGACTGTACATCAGTCAGAATCACGTGTAGGATTCATCGTGTCTTAGAAACTTTGGTAGAACGGCGACTCGAACTGACAAGTCAGTCAGTCATGCAGTGGAACATGATGGGTAATCTTTCCCTACTGGATATTGTATAGTGGAAACACAAAGATTGATGGACAGCCTCAAGTTTGCACGAGAAATGTAGCAGAGCGAAGCCTTGCATGACAGTCAGGGACTCTGAACCACTCCGAGCCCCTGTTCACAAGAGTAGAAGTGTGTACTCCACTTTCTATCCCAGTCGCTTCATTTATAGAATCTGCAGACATCAGAAACTTTGATTTTCATTCACTGTGCAATGAAATCAACTGTCGAGAACATAATCCTTTTGACGTGAAAACGTCTTTAAAATCGATGCCGGGTGTGGGGAGGCAATCACGCCCAAATGAGCGACAGTTTCTGTCGAAGTAATTTCAAACTTCAATAACTCGGCTACAAATAGACATAGCGCCGCCATCTTAGTCTCGTTTTAAAGAGGAAGGATGAAAGTTTGTGCCAGTATCGCTCCGACATTCGTGGCGGCCGGACGTCGCGAACTGCGCACGCGCAAAGTGAACCCACGATTTTCGATTTTCCGGATTCGACACGTCTCCATAAACCGGATCATATCTCAGAGACTAATTATCCGATCCGAGTGAACCAAGTGTTGTTTTGAAGAGGAGTGTATATGTTACAACTCATCCTGGCCTCCAAGTGTGTATCTCAAAAATTCAAAAAGATACGAGGCTGTGAATACCTTCAGAAATTCTTTAAACTTGAACTAGTGAATGATTTGGACAAACCAACCACGCAAGGGAAAACTTGTATAGATTTGAAATTTGCAAGAGGTATTCAAATCATTTCAAAGCCATATGTATCCTACGTCTCATACCACTAGCCTGTATTCATTAAATGTAAGTTGCAAATGAATTAAACGATTCAAAACAAAATTTTTGTTTAATTTCAATATACTATACACGATTGACGTTTTTTAACCCTCATGGGAAATCACCTATATTTTGTTTGGAGGTTAAGAACGGAACTATATGTCCAATCCACGAGTGGGAGCCGGTCTGTATCCCAGGCTTACGGTCCGGCACCATGGTTTCCCATCCATTAGCAAGTAACCTGTCTGGCTACATTTTAAATGCGTTGTTAGGCACTTCGTAATATCGCGTGGAATTAACCGGTGTGAGTTTCCTGTTGGTGGCCACTTGTATGAAAATGCAGCATGAACCTAATCACCTGTCTGCTTATTAAGTAAACGATTCGAGTTAATTGACTTAAATTCCTAAGTAACTATAAGTAATTACCTTTATCGCTGAATATACATGCCGAAATACACGGATTATTTGTGCTATCTTCGGAACGAGCATTTAGAAGTAATAAATCCACCGTGTACAGATAATTAGATTTTTTCTGAATTAAAAAGACCCTCATAATTTACAAATGTTCAAAACCCCAGTATTAAAAATTCACAATTTTCATATTAAAAATTCCAGTCTTCAAATTTCAAATTTTAGCATTTATCATAACCTAGAATTTCTTAGCCGAGACTGAAATAACCAAACCTAACCTAACCTAACATAAAGTAACATAACTTAGATAACCTAATATAACCCAACCGAAAGTAACTCAAACCTTATATAATTCTCCCCTAACCTCAACTAACCTAACCTGTCCAAAATGAAAAAGTATTTAAAACATTTTATTTATTATTGCTATTGAGGGGTTCATCCAGAAATAATTAAAAGTGTTGAACCGCTGGATATTCGCTGACGCAGCATAAATTAGAGCCTGTTATCTCCCAAGAACTTCGATGCCTTGGCGGACGTGTGAGTGCGTCATGCAAGTGGGTGGTAGTCGACGGGTACGTGTAAGAGACCGACGACCGTCCTCCGAACCAAAGCCAAAGGTCAGCTAAAATCATTTTGTATTCAAGACAAAGAATAACCGAAAGAAACCTCGATCATGGGCTCATAGCTGAGTATTGATTTCCAATCTGAAGAACATTATGCAGATGAGAAGGTAGAATCTGGTTTCGAGGCATATTACTTGCCTGATATGGATTTTTTTTAGTCCTTTTAAGCTTCTTTAGAACTTCGGGAGTTGAAAGGATGTAACAGAGAAGTGCGAGTAAAAAGGATATAAGTCAACTCATCCTTTATTCCAAAAAGTTTAAAACATTGATGGTTTGTTTGAAGAAGAGAGTGGTTCAGAACACATACACGTGCAGAATATTTATATCCAAGGGGAAAGGCTGATGGAAGGGTTGGTTTTAATTATGATTAATTGATGATAGACTTCTCATGATATTGGTAGGGTCACGCATCACGTTTGGAGGAGATCAGAAGTTTGTGAATAATCTTATAGTTGGGAAAAATAAACGGAAGAGATAATATTAAAAAGTAGATCTTAATGGAAGTTAACAGTAAAATTAATTTTGAATAAGTATCGTGTAAGGGACATGTTGTACTGTTAATATTATTTATGTCAAGAAATAAGGTATTAAGGGCTTGTCAACTCTTGTCGAATAATCAAGTATGACCTTAATACAAATATTCTTATTCACGTCATCGAACATCATTTACTCGTCAATGACGAGTTGATAAACGAAAATATTAGGTCACGCAAAATATTCGTTCAAGACATTCTATTAAATAGAAACGATCTATAATTAAAATAGGAAATTCATTTAGGTAAAATTAAAAACATTATGGGATATACAATTTGTTGTGCACTGTTTCTTTGGTATGAATTTCTGTAGGTTTATTGATGGGTGCTTTTAACCACAGTATTTTCATTTCGGTATCATAAAGAAACGAATATTATTTGGGGGGGGGGGGGTTAACTAAGCGACAGTTCGTTTTTTAAAAAGGTCTCTGCTATTTAGAGTTAAAATGATAAGTACGCTAAGTTTAACGTGTTTTTATGTAAAACAGTGATAAAAGTGAATTCATATTTAATAAAGTTAAATTCAAAAACAAATATTAAAAACAGTAAAATTTAAATTTATTTAGTAAGTTTTAAAACAAAGTACGGGAACGGACGAGTAGACAAATTATTTCATGTAAAATGTCTGGATTATGGAATACGCATGTCTTATCGTGTCAGAGTCAGCTTTTAAAAACTTACGAAATTTCGCCTTGGACTTAGCGCGGACTGAAGCGGTTTGAACTTAAATTTGTTAAGAGTTCTGTATGCAAATTCCCCAAAATATGTTAATTTAATTCTGTTAAAATGTTTTAGACGTAAAGCAACCGATGAAATCGCCTTATTATGCATTTACTTTATTTGCTACAAAAATCTACAAAAATGTGTAGAGACCAATCGTATTACGTATAGAAAATCGGTGGACGAATATGCAGATTGGAAGCAGTTTGCTGTGTGTCTGTGCGCATGAGCAGAATGGCCCTGATTGCAGACTTAGTTCATTACGCGATAAGGAGAGTTACTGAAAAGTGCCACATTTTTCATTCTAAACTCAATTTTTGACGGGGAAAGGTAACAGATGAAGAATGACGAAGGCAGATTTTCCAATTATACAACGACGTCATATCAACTTTGTAGGTGAT
The DNA here is from genome assembly GCF_977971745.1 of Zootermopsis nevadensis. Lineage (NCBI taxonomy): Eukaryota > Metazoa > Arthropoda > Insecta > Blattodea > Termopsidae > Zootermopsis > Zootermopsis nevadensis. The sequence continues at coordinate 4,311,438 of NW_028259145.1, forward strand.
AATACAGGAATAATGATGGATTGGTGTTCTGAAGGTGATTTGGTCGGGTAAAATATATATACGTATTTTGCCACGTTCATATAGAAAATGCAATAAAATAAGAATTCTGAGTCACAATTTTTCTAAAACTCAAGTCTCATGCCTGTCAACGCGGAGTGTCTCGTATTCAGGGCTCGCCTTACCCTCCCCTGTTCCAAATTGGCTTGCATTACAGGTGAGTTAACTTTCGGAACCAGAAAAAATATTCATTATCATATCCATGTCAGGGTGGCAAACTTTATAATTTAAATGGCGTGAGGATGACGAATTTTTCATTTGGGTTGCGATGCCGCGTAATCTCATAGGTAGATATCAACGTTTCGGAGAAGCATACTGTCTCCATCTTCAGGGAGGAGTACCACAGCTCAGGCCGTCAGTCACTGGCTTTTGACCGCAGAATTGTGAGTTCAGTCCCTGATGATTTCGAACGAGATTTGCGGTGGATGGAGTGGCAATGTAGCACGTTCTTGCATTAATTCAGTCGATTCGCTTGAACATTTAGTCTATAAAATTTGTTATTAAACCCAGTTTACAACTTATTCTTAGTCACAGTTAAGAAATTCTACTGGGTTCTCAGACGAAAATTATGTTATATGAGTAAGTCTAAACCATGCTTCTACTTAAGGTGATAAGGAACTTACATTATTATTATTATTATTATTTATTTAGTGTTCTGTCTGACGACAGGTCCATATGAACAGGATCCTTCCATCCTTTTCTCGGACTGGGACCTGTTCATATACGTTCTTGGCAGATGATCCAGAAGTGGTTTGCCATTGCCTTCTTCTGTGTGTGAATGGAGTAATTGTTGGGATGCCACGGAGGAAAACTCCGTGTTGCCTAGACCACGGCCTTGCCCAACACAAGTTATAAATTCGGGCACCACCGGGAATCGAACCCGAGACCCCAGGATTACAAGGCCAGCGTTCTAACCGCTAGACCACCTCATCTTATTATTATTTAGTGTTCTGTGTGACGACAGGTCCATATGAACAGGATCCTTCCATCCTTTTCTCGGACTGGGACCTGTTCATATACGTTCTTGGCAGATGATCCAGAAGTGGTTTGCCATTGCCTTCTTCTGTGTGTGAATGGGATGCCACGGAGAAACCGGGGAAGCCCCCGGAGGAAAACTCCGTGTTGCCTATACCACGGCCTTGCCCAACACAAGTTATAAATTCGGGCTCCGCCGGGAATCGAACCCGAGACCCCAGGATTACAAGGCCAACGTTCTAACCGCTAGGTCACGTCCAGAATAGCGATAATTATAAAAGATATGAGACAGAGCTGTCCCATGTGGTCAAGTCTTGAATCGCTGATATTTATTTATGTGTGACGCGAAATTCTGAATATTTTTCTACGATCATACATTTAGCAATAAGATTAGTAATGATTCGACAGTATTTTAATCAGGAAGAATGTATTTGAGACCACAGGGAGAATTTAAAAAAATATATTGACAATATTCCAATATTTTTGTTGTATAGTTGGCCACACTGTGCCTCAGTCTCACGCAGTGTGGTTCACCTTTAGTCCGTTTGTGCCGAGTAAGAGTATTGCGTGAAGATTATGCATGCACCAGAGGTTTGAATCGAGGACGCCCTGAATTAGTGCCAAATCTTGAATCATTTTTGAAGCAGAGTCACGGAGTATCGTTCCTTGAGCACGTTCAATTTTTTTTTTTTTTTTTTTTTTGTGGATGTGCATGGGCGTTCTTTGCTGTATCAACAGCACTGACTCGGCCGCTTTTAGATTTCTCGATCAATTCGTTCAGAGTTGATTCTGGTAAACAATTCTGTCCGTACGTGACAGGCAATTGTTAATAGCTTTCTGCCCTTTTCATTACTTCAAGCACCAAAGAACGCACATTTGCATGTTTCCTGTCCGTTCTCTCTGACCATGACCAGGACTCAGCAGTGTTGCCAATCACAAAAATAAATTATAACAATTTTACCCGAACGTTTTGAATCTCCTTCATACGTCAATAAGTGGCATGTACAAGGTGTCCCAGAAAGATATATACACATTCAATAAGTAAGATAAAGACTCTTTACATAGTGAACTACCGAATTCCGTGTACTGCGATACTGGGAACGACCCGTTCTTCAGTGCCTTGAGGACTGCGGGTCCCAACATTTCGTTGGCTCGATCTATAGACATTTTGATAGGACTCCTTGGATGAGGGATCGGCCCGTCGCAAGGCCTCTACCTGTACATAGAGAAACGCGGACAAACAACTATGGCTTGAGTGGGATTCGAACCCACGGTCCCAGCGACCAAGCGGCACAAGGCCCACGCCTCAAACCGCGCGGCCTTCGATTCCCGTGTACGTGTTAAAAATGACCACCGTTAGCTTCGTGACACAGTTGACAGGGGTGACCTCCTGACCATCGGCCAGCAAAGTTGCTGGTGGTACGGTTACGCAAGAGCGTTCAGTTTGTTGCAGGAGGTCTTGAGGCGTTGCTGGATTTCTTTGATGTACACCGCGTCCTTCACTTAATCCCACAAGAAACGAGTCAGGTTGAGTTAAATCTGGCGATCGTGGGGGATACTCAACTGATCGTCAGCTTCCTATCCATCCATCGGTCGGGAAAAGTGTTGCCACCACATGTCCTCGTCTGCTTACAGCTGACGAACGGCGGGGACAATTGATTCTTGAACGAGTATACATTTTTTTGGAACACACTGTACATCTGGTACGTCTGGTGTAGAATAGCCCGGAGAATTTTAAAACAAAAATATAAGAGTCAGTAAAATGAACATGTTGACAAATAAGTTTTATATGTGGAAATGACTGCTACATTTAATTTGCTTCAGACCCTTAAGCTCGGCTTCTAATTTGCAGTAAACAAAAGACAGTCAGAATAAAAGGTTTTTTAAGGGGTAATGACGCCCTGGAATTAAGTTTCTGACTTAGTATATATGTATATTTTTTTTAAAAAAAAAATTTTATCTGAAATTTGCATGCGTGGTAAAAGCGGAAATTTGGAAATAATTATGGGAGATGTGTTTTGTTCATCTACCAAATACATATTCACAGATGTCTTATTAAACTTTATAATTGTTATTTTATGATTGGTGGTGGTCACACCGTACAGACTAAAGCTTATGATGGGAAATCAATTTTTACGTTTCTCTGTCAAATACTCCCTGAAGAATGATTTTAATTTTTACGGCGGTGAATCTGAAGGTGTCTGTCTTCTGGGTTGTAGCGCCGTGTAATTTGATAGAAGTTAAATATCATTATCGCCCTCATGATGGAGGCATCAAGGACCTCTGAAATGTTGGTAAACTTGTATCAGACTACACGGCGCCACAACTCAGAAGACAGCCATCAACACCAATGTTGGTTCACCTGTAGCAAAGGAAACGCTATGTTGCTTTTATCTGTTATCAATATGAAGAGAATTTATGTACATTTAGTGAAATATTTGACATGAATTGTGTATACATCTTTACTGCTGACTGTTTATTTTGACATGCTATGAAAAAAGTAAACTGGTTTTTTTTCTGGTTGCGTTTTAGGTTTAACGCGATGACTCCGTAAAATATTATGAGCCCTTTGGCGGAAAACAAAACCTAAAGCCATTTTATTAAATAAAAGCACTTATACATGCGCGTATGTGAACATACATACGTGTTCGTTGTTCAGATAGACCATTTGGGAAAGTTCCCATCAGCCTGAGAGGGACGATAGTTGTTTCTACAGAGATCTATCATGGTGATGTATGAAAACGTTCCATTATCGTGTGTAGGCACGGTCATAACCATAATCTTTTATGGGAGTTTATACATTTATTCTAAAAGGACGTATTAAAAGCGGTGTTATCGCTATATTAGAATATTCAGGTAATGCCATGAAGTTTTATAACACTTTCAGTGGCAATGCGTTAGTACAATGGACGAAGTTGGATGTCATTTTGTAATCTGTAGTACTAAGCTTACGTTGCTAACCGAATTTCAGACACGGCTACATATTTAGCTGATGTTTTTAAGTTCTAATAAAGACTTAATGAGTTATTAAATCGCTTCTCTGTACTTAAAGACACACTTCAGGACTGTCTTCATTTATTAATTGGCTTGAAATCCTGTGTTCACTGTGACTGAATGAGACATAATTTTCTCAAGCGATAACTAACTAACTAGATGGCTTACTGAACCCGAAGGTTCATCACCGAATTAACCAAAGCCCTCCACCGGACCCTGTCCTGGGCCAACAAAATCCAGTCTCCTTCAACTCCTATCTCCCATAGATCCCGCCTGACATTATCCTCCCATCTACGTCTAGGTCTCCCCAGCGGTCTCTTCCCCTCAGGCTTCCCAAATAGTGGACCAAACCAACCAGATGGCTTACGGAACCCGAAGGTTCATCACCGAATTAACCAAAGCCCTCCACCGGACCCTGTCCTGGGCCAACAAAATCCAGTCTCCTTCAACTCCTATCTCCCATAGATCCCGCCTGACATTATCCTCCCATCTACGTCTAGGTCTCAAGCGATAGGACACTTTAATACAGAAAATTATCTGACGTTTCGGACTCGTCAGGAAATGGTGTGATGTGAAGGGTTTTATTTACCGTTTGATAAAAGTTCCTAAGGCTTCGAGACATGCGGATTTTGAATTATAACCGCCCTTCTGGTGGTAGGTGCTAAGTACTACTCGGTAGGAAAATGAGTTCTTCTGTAGTCACAGGCTTTTACGGACGGAATATAACTGATCGAGGCGTCACGACGAACTGCCTCAGGTGGATGCTCTGAATCTCGGCGAATTGACGTGATAATTTCACTGACGTTGAATAGCACACCTGTAGAAACTTCAATCTGATGTCCTACATTTCTGTCATAGTTGATTGATAACACAAAGCTGTCTGAAGCGCACTGAATTCACCCGATGTTTATGAAATCATGACAAAATGGTAATTATCGCCAGGAAAATTTAATTTATTAATGATAAGGACTCTTTAAATTTTGTAAATATTCTGACCAGACGTTGTATATGAAATATTTTTACATGCGAACTGAAAATGGCGTTCGACAGTCGAATGAAGTAAGGAACGATAATTCCTCAACCGTCGTGGTTGTTAAGTTTATTTATCCCATAATTTTATATTTTTTTCCGTGCGCCTAATGACTCTGCCGGGCATTAATTAATCCAGATCTCTTTCATTTCTAACCTTTTAATTTGTTTTTAAATAAAATGTCGGGCTGATACACACTGATCGAGTCTCTGTTTTTGTGATAAGCGTGGCCTACTATGGAGGAACGGGCTTTACCTCCACTGTTCACTGTGTCGTAAATCTTCAAGTCACGCCAAAAACGTCCCTATAATCTGAACATGTCAAATATTTTGCAGTGTTTAATTGTCTCTGTTCGTTTATTCCGTCTAATAGCGTTTTTAAACCAAGTGAAGAATATTCAGTACACGTGTTACAAAGACAGTACCAGGAGAGGCCACTCTGTATTTGCGCCTTAAAATTACCTACCGCCATGATACTAACTTGGCAGCCGTAAAAAATTCCGAATGTGGCAATTACAATTAATTATTCTATTTAATAAAGCATAGAGCTCCGAAATGTATGAAAACTCTTCAATATGGCTGTGTTCTGAATTGTAGCTTCTTTCAGTCTCATAGAATTTCCCTTACGTTGAAGAGGTTCCTGCTGTCTGCATTTTGCGGGTGATGGGTAAGATCGTGCCTTGATCTTTGTATCACAGTGGTCTAGCGGTTAGAACGCTGGCCTTGTAATCCTGGGGTCTCGGGTTCGATTCCCGGCTGTGCCCGAATTTATAACTTGTGTTGGGCAAGGCCGTGGTCTAGGCAACACGGAGTTTTCCTCCGTGGCATCCCAACAATTACTCCATTCACACACAGAAGAAGGCAATGGCAAACCACTTCTGGATCATCTGCCAAGAACGTATATGAACAGGTCCCAGTCCGAGAAAAGGATGGAAGGAACCTGTTCATATGGACCTGTCGTCAGACAGAACACTAAATAAATAAATAAATAAATAAAGGAAGGAAAGGCAACACAGTCGCTCAGATTTCTCGACGCGAAGATTCCCGAATCTTCCAACAGAGCTAAAAATATCTTCCTTATCGAGGTTTACTGAGTAAGACTTCACGTTATCACGGCTGTAATCGATATGATGATGGAGGTAGCAAAAGCCTTTTAAATGTTGGCTCAGGAATCCAAAAGACTGCCATATCCATATTGCCGCCTTGAGAACCTTAAGTATCACTATACAATTTTTGTTAAGTTGCTTTTGCAAAATGTAAAGCAAGACGTAATCTGCTTAAAATATGAGCCTTAAATTAAGTTTCCTGTTTTATGATGACTCATAATAAACTGTAATATGTACTGTGTAGTATGAAAATTATTAAATTCCAAAAGCTACAAATATGACGACTTTACGAATCTTTTGACAAATTTAACTAAGTTTTTAATCTGCGCAGATCGAAAGATTGTAAAAAAAGTGTAATATTGACCTTCGAGCGATCAGGAGACCGTATTTCTTCAAATCCAAACAGTGATCGATTGTACAGTGTCTGAGTAAAACTGGTAGAAGCGCGCATTTGGTAATTCTGTGCCATAAAGAACACCAGCGCTCCTGTCGACTCGTTAAGCAACTTAGCAGAATGCGAGTGCCATTTGACAGGAACACTGTGACGTCACATGATGTCACGTGATATTTTGCCCGGTTATGCTGCAATGTGCGTGATTTATGTCTTGTCTAATCAGGGTTCTTTGTAACTTCCTGCGCAGTTACACTACCAAATCTGTGTTCCATCTCGCGGGTGATGAGGAAATTCCACTAATGTGACGTCGTTACACCCTGTTTAGTGCAACAGCGATGTACGTACACCTGCCTTATTGTTACTATGACGGCGAGTAACAATTTTAACTAACAAACGCAATGGAAAAGAAAATCTTTGGAAAGCGAATAGTCACTGTCTTGGTCAGGAATATTTCACTGTTTTATGGAACCAGAAGGTAAATTGCCGTGATAAAATCTATCGTGAGCAGTTTAAATCCAATCAACACACCGAGGCCTGAGACATACAGCCGAAAACTATCAGATTCTTCGCTTTGCCAACATTCTCTTAGTAAGTATGATTGGAGGTTTTCACAGCGATGAGTATGAAGATTTCTGTCTTCTGGGTTGTTGCGTTGTGTCACCCTGATGACGGAGGCAGTATGACCTCTGAAACTTTGGTAAACATCTACCAGATTACACAGCCCGACAACCGAGAAGACAGAAATCTTCATACTCTGATGAACGAGGCAGTATGACCTCTGAAACGTTGGTAAACATCGACCAGACTACACAGCGCAACAGCCCAGAAGACAGAAATCTTCATACTCTGATGACGGAGGCAGTATGACCTCTGAAACGTTGGTAAACATCGACCAGACTACACAGCGCAACAGCCCAGAAGACAGAAATCTTCATACTCTGATGACGGAGGCAGTATGACCTCTGAAACGTTGGTTAACATCGACCAGACTACACAGCGCAACAACCCAGAAGACAGAAATCTTCATACTCTTAGTAGGTAAGAGAGTGATCTTAGAAAAGATGAGAATTCTTCAGACTTAGTTCCCAAAAAGAAACATGGCTTTGCTCTATTAAACAGAGTTAACATCACTCCTACCTAACAAGTTGTTCACGTCACCTTATTGATATTATCGATGATAAAAAATTAGTAGACACATTGGTGGGGAGCCTCTTTGGACCGTACGAAGTTATGTGAAAATCTTTCTCATCTGGCTCTATACGTAGAACGTGGCAGGCACACGAACCTCATGGCACAATAAGCCTGTATGCACTTATAATTACGTTATTTTAGCTGTGACTGTACCTCAAATGCGTCTTTGAATTTCTATATTCAGAATTTGTTTCTGTTTACATGTTTAAGTGATAAGTAACTACGGAACTTTCCAGACGTCTTTTATTAGCGTTCAAAGCCTAAGCTCGAGGTGTTACACTGCAGTATTTGCGCACAGAGGCGAGGAAGGGGCAATGCAGGGGCGGAAGGGGCATCATCTTCTTTTACTAGCATGACGGGAGGGAGGCACAGTGTACAGTTTGCGACTGTAATCTTGAGACTTGTGGGATGAAGGAGAAAGGACGAAAGATAGCGTCTGCTTTTAACGCTACGGACTTCCTACATTCCTTGCAAGTCTCAAGATTACATTCGCGTACTATAAACTCCGCGGATGCCCCAACGCAGAGGTGGAGTAGCATAACTTTTGTTTACGAAGTTATCAGTTCGGATCTCGGAAGTAGATTTTAATCAGAATATTGCTGCTCTTTTCAATGAAGGGAAATGTCACCTCAGAAATTTGATTCGCGATTATTATGCCACGTTCTGAAAAGGAATCGGTTCGAATCCGGCCCAGGAAACATTATTTCGGAGATGTCTTTCCAGGATAGTGACAGGGGTCTCGGGTTCGATTCCCGGCGGTGGCCGAATTTATAACTTGTGTTGGGCAAGGCCGTGGTCTAGGCAACACGGAGTTTTCCTCCGTGGCATCCCAATAATTACTCCATTCACACACACAGAAGAAGGCAATGGCAAACCACTTCTGGATCATCTGCCAAGAACGTATATGAACAGGTCCCAGTCCGAGAAAAGGATGGAAGGATCCTGTTCATATGGACCTGTCGTCAGACAGAACACTAAATAATAATAAGATGAGGTGGTCTAGCGGTTAGAACGCTGGCCTTGTAATCCTGGGGTCTCGGGTTCGATTCCCGGCGGTGCCCGAATTTATAACTTGTGTTGGGCAAGGCCGTGGTCTAGGCAACACGGAGTTTTCCTCCGTGGCATCCCAACAATTACTCCATTCACACACAGAAGAAGGCAATGGCAAACCACTTCTGGATCATCTGCCAAGAACGTATATGAACAGGTCCCAGTCCGAGAAAAGGATGGAAGGATCCTGTTCATATGGACCTGTCGTCAGACAGAACACTAAATATAATATAATATATATATAGTGACAGGACACCATTTTGAAGTCATAACTTCATTCAAGAATTCGTTTTAATCTCATCGACACAGATCCTAAAGTTCATATATTAACTTTCATAATAGTCTCCCATCTATAACATATTTTACGAAATGGTATTATTATTTTTGTTTTTTGATATAAGAACAAAACACATTAATTTGCCGTAGTTTCAAAGGGTATATCAGCTATACTTATATTAAGATTTTTATGTGATACGAAAATACATTTAGTTTTCTCTAGTTTATGACGTATACTTTATGTTTTTGAGGCAGTTACGTTCCAGACAATCAAGCGAATATCTTCATACACCATCAGCTGTTGTTGTGCAGTCTTTTATAATTTTATTGAAAGATTTTAATATACATTTTGATTCGGAACAGACAGTAGGGTCTAATCCATAGCAGTTTAATTACGAATGGATGTTAGATAACAGAGAGCCGAGACTCGTTATTCCAAGTGCCGACGCACTACCGTGTTTCATTGGCGTGTCCGCTCTCTTCCTGTGGCATCTCGTTCCGTGTCCATGCTCAGATCCTGTCCCTGCAAAACTGAATTCGACTTGTGACGTATCAAACCTCAGTCACAGGCCCAAACCTCTGACTACACACACAGCGGACTACAGAAGTAAAATGCGAGAGCTAAAGCAAAGTCCAGGCTCCACCACTCCATCAACGGACACAGGAGACATGAGATCCATGCATTTTTAACCTCGGCACTACGTTTTCAGTCGGTGGACAGTGGTCAGCTTGACGCTCTGTCTATCTTCCTCCGGGAAAACACTCCGGAAACCAATTGAGTGGGCCCCAGAGCCGTGCTGACGAGGGAAAAGATGTCTGCCACTGCCAGAAATGTAGCCTCAGCTACTCGCAGTGGCTGACGACATTTGTGGTTTTACTCCGGACGTCTGTTCTGGAACAGAGCGCATAATATCATGACGAATTATGTTCTTATTTGCCATTCTTAGGGACAATTAGGAATCAGACTGTACACTTATGTTAAAATAGAAGTCTGGTTTCTGGATGTTCTGATACATTTGTTAAACTTTTCTTAAGTCTGTCTAAGTAAATGTGAGCATAGTAGATCATCCTAGAGTACCTCCTTCAAAATACTCATCTATTTACATTTAATAACGCCCGATGTTTTATGAACTCTTCAACTGGAAAGTGTCGTTAAATAACTCAACAACAAAATTGTCTGCTTGTTTCCAGTTTAGATACTGACAACAGAATGATCTCAACCATTCCGTCTGACACTTGTTTCTTTTAAAATCTAAAAGTTCATGACGATGGTGAGTCATTTAAATAAAAATTTCCTTGGATATTTTCCATCATCTTGAAGTAATAAAATAGAAAACGACGTTTCGGAGATGGGGTTATATTTCCGTCTTCAAGTACCTACTCTGTTGGGCCCAATAGATAGAGATAATCCGTATCTCCGGAGATATGGACGCACGTCTTCGGACAGAGATCAGGAATGTCCCCGAGATGATGAGGACTCTATGTGTTCTGTGATTTGCTAAGACCGGCTACCGGAGCATAAGAACGCGTGATGCAACCTATCGAGTCACACTTTGATCTATTAGGTGGATTGAAGTAGAACCCCCCCCCCCCCCCCCGTAAATTAGAAATTTAATACACTTCTCAGCTTGTACGAACAACGTTATACTATATGGAACATAGACATGCTAATTTACATTGAAAATAATGAATAAAATTTCTCGCCATGCTAACCTTAAACTGAACTCACGCCTTAAGGATAAACTTCCACTAGACTAGTCGGATTTTCTCTGTGAATAGTGTCACTGTTCACAGAAAGAAATAAAATGGCGCTGCCGCAAAGTTCCTTGTGTTCCTCGACCGCAGTTTGAAGCACCACGGGGCGTTGTGTACCTTCGTCCAACTGCCACGCGGGTAGACTAATCTCTGCAAGTACGTTCATCGACCATATTAAATGAAGTATCGAGGTTTGTCTCGAAGGGCCTCTACTTGTAAAGTTTACCGGTAGATGCACGGACACATGCACTTAACCAAAGCCACGATTCGGTTCAAAGATGACAGCAACCAACGTGGATGGTTTTGGCGCAAAATGGCGTTGACCAGGGAAAGGAGTGCATGCGCGCACTGCCATATTGGTGCCCTCGGAAGTATTTTGGGGTGTGTGCGAATTTTAGAATATTGATAAGGAGTTTCAAATGTGTGATTTTTAATTAGATGTAGTTCCGAATTTACAAAAATTGCAGGTCATTTTGGACGCCCATGTTGTCAATAACAAAATTCTGTATATGGCTGCCCCCATCAGATTATTTTTTTTTGTAAACTTGACTAAATTCTTCAGAGATCAGGAAGTGTTGTCATAATCTATCGCTGATTAACATTTTGCACTGTTTAACTTGGTTGGGCGAATTATGCATGCGCACAGTTTATAAAAGAAAGTACGTAACGTGATTTCCACACTAAGTCAATGTGTGAGTTTCATTTAATTTGCGCATGAACCAATTTATAACCTTCGTATTTGTACGGCATCTTGTTATTTAATTCCTTTCCTGTTCTTAATTAATGTCTGACTGGTACCTAACAATTCGTTAGATTACATGTGCAAAGCAAACTTCAGGGACACTAATTTCAGTTCTGGAGGTAAATGTAATTTGCTTGTTGTCAGGAACTGTAGGATAATACGTACCCAGGACAGGTTCTCTGCAGTGTGTAACGGAGCTAGTTCATTTGAATTTGGCCAGTCTGTTGCAATGTAAACATTTTGACCTCAAGCCTGTAGACCTATCAGTTCATTCCCCTGAAAAATTCTCTCGAAGTACACGCTCTATTAAAGAAATTCTTTTTCCAGACACAAACTGTGTTCAAGAATAACACAAAAATTATAACATAACCACATTCCGAGAGATGACAGTAATTAATTTCAACTTACAGCATTTAGTTTGAGTGAATTTTGTTCCAATGAAATATTAGAGGTCTGTGTGTGCTTGTTCCCTGCTTAATAAAGCACTAACCAGCCGGTAATCCTGATATCTGTATGAATTTCATGGAACTGGAGGTCTCTCTATAGTGGAATTTCTGTCTTAGCCATTAACTTACGAACATGGTCGCCAAGCGTATTTGTCTGGTGGACTCGACACTTGTTCTTTTCAGAACACAGTCTTTAAGTCTATGTAAAGTATGGAGCTTTATCAAGACATGCTTTGAGGTAAATGGAAATATAACAATATGGATTCTACAGGAAAAATATTTTGATTCTTAAACAACTTGTAAAATTTGTACAATTAGACGTTACAAAGTTACTTACAAGTTGACGTGTCTGGGCTTTGAGAACTCTGAGATATATCACGTACTTTCTTAGAATTAATAATTTTTTTTTATTTATTTAACTTGTGACTAGTCGCGGATAATCAGTGCAGTTGAGTCGACTTCACTCATTAATTTAACAATCCTTATGAATAAGGGAAACAGACTCTAATTCCTGCTGTGACATCGTTAGACTAGAACCATGTTTTGGGATGCCATTTTCTCCAGCCAACGACAGGCTCTTGAACTGCGACATTATACAGCTAACAGTTTTGAAACTTTGACTTGTGATACATGCCTTTTAAAACAATGTATTTCTGTATCTAGTTACAGTTCTAATGACTGTGATTTAGGAAAATTAAGGCGAAGAAGAAAGGGTGTTTTCGGCTGTTCAGTTCTGCTTAATGTAGGAATAATTAATGAATATATTTGGTTGCGTACTCTATACAGTGATCTGTGGCTCCTAACACCAGGTTTTAGCGACCACAGTCCTCGTACTTCTTAACTACGACTATTCCTTATTACTATCGTGCCTTCTGCCCCAGTTACAGTTCTAAGTTCATAATTTTGCTCTGTCTTTTGTATCTTATTGTGTACAGAAAATTCCTTACATTCCTGACGTCCATATCCTTCGTTCAGCTTGATACGAGGCGCGTCCCAAAAGTAAGTTTCCCACTCGTCCCACAGCTAGCAAACCTTATATTGAGCGAAGCGACTGTGCGTACGTGATAGAGCAATGACGTAGCATGGCGCATGCACTAACGGCACTTCCCGCGTTCTCACAGTAGCATCGTTGCAGCTGTTGAAGATGGAGGTTCTTATTCCAGCTCCCGCCGACTGTGAAGTGCGGTCAGTGATAACGCTAGGCCGCACACGGCTCGACGGACAGCAAGTCTCCTGCAGGAGTTCAGCTGGGAGGTGTTTAATCATCCACCCTACAGCCCGGACCTCGCTCCCAGTGATTTCCATCTTTTCCTACACCTCAAGAAATTCCTGTCCGGTCAGCGTCAGCGTTTTGAGAATGACAGAGAGGCGGAGATGGTTGTCACACAGTGGTTCCAATCCCAGGCGGCAGACTTCTACGACACAGGTATTCAAAAGTTGGTCCCACGGTATGACAAATGTCTCAATTCCGGTGGCGAATATGTTGAAAAATAGCTGGACACTTGCTGTATCTGTTGCAATAAACATTTCCATGAAATTGTGTTTTGTTTCTGTAAACGGCCCCAGGGAAACTTACTTTGTAGACCAGCCTCGTATTTTGTTGAAGGCCAACTTTTAACAAACGGCAAACCACTTCTTCAGTAGCCGTTCCCTCCACTTCACCGTTTTCGTTCACTTTAATAGTATGTTAATCACGTTCTCCTCCGCTCAGCATAACGGACATATTCCTTCATACGTGCCCACCCCTACATCTCATCCCTTGTACAACAACCAATACATCCCTGTCTACACCACCCTGATTTAATTTCCGTGTAAAATGCCAATGATCTCTTTTTTATAATTTTAGCAAAAAAGGTTCTGTCGTTCTATGGCTTTGCAGCTCCCATTTAAAAATTCGCATGTCCTACACACGTTTTTTCCTTATGAATCTCGCCAAATATAAGCTAACCCCACTTTATTTAATTCATCTTTCACCCTCTTAGCACATCCCCCAACTTTCAAATTCCTTACATGCCAGTGGTAGCATCCTCTTACCAAATCATCCTTGTCCATTTGTGAAATCTTTAACCAAAATTTTGTGACCAACCCCAAAACCTTGTCATTCCTGCTGCCTCACCCCAGTTCTACCTCGGCCACCCCATTCGCTGCAACCCTTGGATCCCAAGGACCTAGAAATAATTAAGTAAAGAAGGAAAGACGTGAAACAAGGAAAAGGAGGGAGAATAGGACAAAAGAGAGTTTAGTCCTAAAACACATTTTGTAATTTCTTCTTTTTTCTTATAAAATTACCATTTATAATTTTAATCATTCCCCTAAGATCTTTCTATTTAATTCCTTAAACCAGCAAATTTTCATACCTACAAATTTATTTAATCTGCAACTACAAGATGGTGTAAGCTGTAAAATGATTATTACTGCAAGATTTCATTAATGTACGCTCATTAGCAAAAGCGTTTACTTTGTACACATATATTTAATTAATCAATCTTGTCCGTCTAATCACAATTTAAAATTTAAAATTAAGATAGTTAAAATACCATGTGATGCTTCCTTATCGAAACATTCGATTTACATTTGGAACATCACTTTCTCACTACATGTTTCGGTTCTTAGATGAACCATCTTCAGGTGTGTAAAAATTACAATTATATAAACTTAAAACTTAATCATAATTTCTTATATGCAAAATCGAATGTTTCGATAACGAGCATCACATGGTATTTTAACTATCTTAATTTTAAATTTTAAATTGTGATTAGACGGACAAGATTTAAACAAATATATATTTATCACAATATGACGCAACTCTATCATCTTTGTACACTAATCTCAACCAAAAATATATTAACCTGACTTCCATATTAGATACTTTAGGTGGGGATATAATGGTGTATCGAAATCAATAAACCACCTGTCAGGAACTTAAATCCTTTTTATCCGCAACGGCAGTCTTGTGTTTATAATATAGGCCGAGCTACAACTCCCACACCTACTTTTAAAGCCGGTGATTTTTTTTTTCAAAGCGTGACCTGCTTTCACCACCCCCGCACATCCATTACGTAGTCTGCATTACAGGGGCTGGAACGACCGACAACATGGACGAAAGTGGAATTGTTTGAGTTTCCTCGAATGTGGACATTGACACCTTTGCAATTAAAACTGGTCTCGCAGTTAAATTAGCTGTCAGGCGTTTGGAAACCCAACGTGGCAGCGGACAGTTGGGCCTTCGTACTGTATTGATACCAAGTGTGGACGTATAATAATGCATAGAAATTTTTCTTCGCGTAGGAGATATCGTGGGTTCGAATCTCGGTCTATGTTTCGGCTATCATGACTGAAAATTACAATGTTTTGCTTGATTACTCATTGGCAGTTCCATGGCAGTTGGTTCAGAGTGGTTACGACTGCATTCTTCCACGTTCTTCTCAGTCCAGCCTTTCGACACTGCAAAAAATATGAGTTCAAATATTATTATTATTATTATTAAGTGTTCTGTCTTACGACAGGTCCATTGCTCTGCCCAAAAAGAGCTCTCCAGTTGTCCCTATTCTCGGCTTCTCGCTTTAATTCCTGGAACGTCATCTTCTTTCCTTGTTTAAGGTCGTCGGTTAGCTGTATCCGTCTTCTTCCCAGTCCTCGCTTTCCTTCAACCTGGCCTTCGGTGATATCACTCATTAATCCATTCCTTCTCATAATATGTCCCAGCCAGTTAGCTTTCCTTCGTGTAATAGCCTGCAGAATGCTTCTTTGCTCGTTGACTCTCCTCAATACTTCTTCGTTGGTCACTCGATCCGTCCACCTGATCTTCTCTATTCATCTCCAACATCACATTTCAAAACTCTCCAGGTATTTCTGTTCCTTCTTCCTGAGTGTCCAAGTCTCTGCTCCATACAGCGTGACACTCCATACGTAACACTTCACTAGTCTCTTCTTCATCTCCAAGCCAAACTTGCTAGTGAGAAGTATCCTCTTCTTGACGAAAGCTGCCTTGGCCATGGCAGTTCAAATATACCAAGAAAGAAAGAAATAGAGATGAGAGTGTGACGTACGATAGGATAACATTAAAAAAAATAATACAAATTTATATTTGTTAGGTACAGTTCTGAATAGTTCAAGGTTAGGTTCTTGAACACGGTGATGCACTATCGTGACCCTCACTCCAGTACTATTAGGTTGGAGTACTATCACTTGCTGAAGGAGACAGCCTTGTAAACCTGATAAACATAATAGGTCTTAACGTCTGCGTATTTGTTACCACTCTTACGCCGTGTATGATAATTCCTGTCTTTGAATGTCGGCTCGTAGATCAGCTGTTGTTTTCTTCAGTCTTTTAAGACAAGTCCTGAGATAATGCCTTATAATTCCATGATCCATTCTATTCTGATTAATAATTCACAGTATATTTATGAATGCATTGTTAAATAAATTATGAAGAAATGAACGTATTTAGACTGTGTCTTATTTAGAACAGAAAAGACTAATCGATAATCAGAGCAGAATCGATATCTAAAACGATTAATGTCTTTGTGTTACACAGAGAAATTTGTTCTTCAGCTGAAATCAGTCAAAAACCCTAACTTTCTTAAAGCACTGACTAAACTTATTAAATTATACATCAATGTTAGTTCAAAAACGAAATATTTAGATGTTTAGTACGATAATGAATAATATCCATTTTTGAAAACATTGTAAATTACAACAGGTCAATGGTAGTAACAAACCAAGTATTAAAACACAATTTGATTCACAGACATACAATAATAAGAGTCTACAAGACTTTGTAACAGTCTTGTTAGGTTACAGCAGCTAACCTTGGACTTTTTATAAACAAGCTGATAGGAAGATCAGGTATCAAGAATGATAATTACGAAGAGAACAGCGGATTATATTCCTTTGCGCATAAAACAATTTCAGACATAATGAAGGGATTAAATTGGTTTCGAAGAAAGAACCGTGGATATTATTACCTTCTGAGAGACTATCATCTTCTGAAAAATGACTCCTGTTAACGAAATTTTGTCACTTTGCTGTGTATTCGATAAGCCGTTGACTCAAAATCACAATTTATCTAATCCTCATCTGATTTCAGTCTTGGTGCCTGTATCTTAGAGGCTCCAAAATATTAATGCCCGCGTATAAAGTACAGTACGTACATATAAACGCATCTGGGAATGTGACCAACCATTCCTCGAACCCCAAGTCTCTCTAAAACCACCCACGCGACATTTCGACAGACAAGGGATTAAGTCCATCTCAGGTCAAAATTAAATTAAATAGATAACAAAGTACACACTTTATAAGTAAGCCGAATTGAGCTTATCAGCGGAAACAGCAGTCTACATTCCTTCCCTCCACGGATTATACACTGAAACAACCCGAGGATAAAATACGTTCAAAATAATGAGAAGGTTTCATAATATTGAATGAGATTACTGGATAATGCGAAGGAAAAATAAACATCGTCTTTAGGGAGTGTGAATATTAATATATATATTAACTTATATAACAATTTTTTATGTATTATAGAAATTATTTAGCGTCAAAATGTCTGCGTTTTCATTCAACCACCTGACACGGCTCTTAGCTCGAGAATATTACGTTATAATTAATTATGTCTGATACATGTTACCCGGTCGGGCCCCAAGTGGTTATTATAGACACCACTTAAATTATTATCCTTCAAATATCGACCCCAAAGGCATCTCCCCTGAAATATTTTCATATGTTGCGAAATTCGCCGCTTATATTCAGAATTGGGTAGTTACCAAAAACGTTTCGTATGTACCGTCGATAGGGCAGATATTTTTTTTTAAAAAAAATGTTCGTGATAAAGACTCTTCGACAGTGATCATTCTGAAATACTGAAAAAAATACCAGAAGAAAAGATTAAGACGTTTACTTAAGTTATTCGTTCCCTAAAGGCGGCTTAATGTAAAATAAATTGCTTCTTTGTTTAAAGAAGTGAAAAGTTCAGTCGACGTTTATGTACGAGGTGCGATCGGAAAGTTTAAAGACTGTGTCAATAGAGGGCGAACCGGATGTAGTACGAGCTTCTGCCGCTACGGGGTGCGGCCTACATTCATAGTGAATCAGTGTGCCAGCCGGCATCATCGAATTAGCATTTGTTTCTTAGTTACGGGCGTTTTGGTAGTGCATTACACCGACCCTCCTGCGATTTCGGAATGGCGTGTGCATCAAATTTTGCCAAAGACTCGCCAAAACGGATACGGAAACCTATGAAATGCTAAAGCAAGCATTTGGGGAGTCCGCAATGGGTCGTGCACAAACTTTTGTTTGGCATTCACGTTTTAAAAATGGCCGAACCTCTGTCGACGATGACGAGCGTTCTGGACGACCATCTTGGAGCACAACGCCCGAAAATGTTACGAAGATTCGGCAGGCCATTCACGAAGATCGACGTCGTACCATCAACGACTTGTGCGACATTGTTGGGATAGGCTATGGGACCTGTCAGCTGATTCTAAAGGAAGAACTCCACATGCGACGCATCATAACAACGCGCCAGCGCACACCGCCCTCAAAGTTCGGCAGTTTTTTGCCTCAAACACCATGGCCGTCATCCCGCACCCTCCTTATTCGCCGTGTGACTTCTTCCTCTTCCCAAAGATGAAAATTCAGCTAAAGGGAAGGAGATTTGAGACGATAGAAGAGATTCAGGCAGAATCGCAGGTGGTGCTTGACAGGCTGACAAAGAAAGATTTCCAGGGATGCTTCCAGGCTTGGCAGCGGCGCTGGGATCGTTGTGTTCACTCCCAGGGGAACTACTTCGAGGGTGATGGATGAATTTAATACCTGAGATAAGTGTACGGGTTTTTATAGGCGCAGTCTTGAAACTTTCCGATCGCACCTCGTATGCATGAAGGCGTACATTAAGTACATACTCTTTAAAACTGTAATGCATCCGGTTCTAAATACAGGTCATAAAATGTAGTAAACGTGGAGGGTGGAAAGCTAGTAGGAAATGAGGGAAGTTCCCATAGAGACAGACGGACAGACGCTCTAGTCTCGGGATATGAAGAGAATCCTTTTGTTTATACCATGCATAATGCGTTCTGAATATGTTTCACGGAATAGCATAACTTGTAGCAGAGTCTCTGTTACGGTACACGTCTTTATGCTAAGTGGTCCAAATTGCGATGCTCCTTTAAAAAGAAACATATCAAGTTGCGAAATATGTATGTGCTTCAGTTATGGAAATGAGGTCGCCTGGTTGCATACGAAGCAGGAGAACAGGAAGACGATCAACACTACGGAACTGTCTCCAGGATTATTTCAGTTCTTGCTTGCGTGTGTGTGTGCGGGGAGCAACCCTGAGGTAAAGATTCAGCGCATGGTAACAAAAGAAAAGCATTCCCACTGTACGCCATATAGGCGCTTGGGGGAGAGTAGTCCAGTATCTCGCAGGCTACGCGGTATCATATCGGAGATGTCTGTCATCTTCATGGTCGTCATCGTAAGAATCTCAAACCTCGCCTCCCTGATGCATTGGTGTTGTTTGTTTGTCATCAGTCTTTCGACTGGTTTGATGTGGTCCTCCATTTTAGCCTATCTTGCGCCAATCTCTTCATTTCCACATATTTTTTGCAGACGACAGAACTAGGTTTTGGATGTATTATTTATGAACTAAACAAATTATTATTCAAAGTCCGTATTAAAAGAACTAGTATGGAAAGTTAGGGATGATGTTTCACCATTGCTCATGGACAGGTGCCCTGCAACACGATGTGATGATAATGACAATGATAATAATCTTCATACATCATTCGAAAGAATTTATTTAGTCATCCCTCTCAATAAAGCTGTATAATACATGTAACATATATTAAAAACAAAATGTATTTCGGAAATAGCTTCTGTACTTCAGGGGCAAGGTTTGTGTCGGGTACATAGAAGTAAATACCCTATAAAGTGGTAAATAGATGGAATAATAATAATAATAGGCATAACGAAGTCTCTTATTTTTAGATATCTCAGTAAAAGAATGACTTGCTGTTGAAAACAAGTTCTTTGCGTTTATACGATCACTTTACGCCAATTTCTAACAATGCAGTTCACATTTATATATCCTTAATCCATCTAACTAATTATTATGTCCCATTTGCACTTAGTTTTAAGTAAGAGTTTTTCAACATTTTCAAGTAAGTTACGTAACTACAATAAATTTTTACTTTTAAGCTGCATCCTGTTTATTATTTAAATCTTGTCCGTCTAATCACAATAAATTCTTATTAAATATTAAAATATTACAATAATTAACATTTTAAAATATTAAAAATATTAAATGATGTTCTTTATCGAAATATTCGATTTACATTAGACCATCATTTTTTTTCACGACATGTTTCAGTTCCTGAAAGAACTATCTTCAGGTGTATATATTATATAAAGATTTAAATCAATAATAACTTAAATACAATTATTGATTTGAAGCTTTATATAATTATATACACCTGAGGATGGTTCTTTTACGAACTGAAACATGTCGTGAAAAATGATGGTCTAATATAAATCGAATATTTCGATAAAGAACATCATTTAATATTTTAAATATTTTAAATGTTAATTATTGTAATATTTTAATATTTAATAAGAATTTTATTGTGATTAGACGGACAAGATTTAAATAATATATATTTATTATATCACAATATGACGCAACTTTACCATCTTGTTTATTGCTGGGCTATATATAACTTACAAATCATTTCTCAACTTAGTGGTTATTTTAATACGGTAATTTAAGCACTGAATCTTCACCCTCAAAAGATTGAGACAGTTTCCTCTTCTAAATTCTGGTCTAGTTTCTCTGAATTACCAAGTCCCTGTCTTTTTCCGTGCTACCAAAACTTCTATTATATCTTGTGCAACAATTAATATATGCCCTCTTATGCAACTTTTGCTTGAAGTTAGAAATGAAATCGTTTCGATTGTACTGTCCTTCAGTGCCATTACATTTTTTTCTAATTATCTTTACATGTCCAACTTTAGTATCCTCTCGATTTTGTCGAATGTATGCTAGATATATTTTTTTTACGATTGTATTGTCCACATTAAAACTGAAATTGTAACTGTGAAGAAATGATACGAAAAATAAAAACAAATATAGGAACGCGTCAAAGAAAGAATCGAATGGAGAACGAGGAAAGGAACGATTAGATACGAGTGCTCCTTGAAGTGTGCACTTGTTCCAAACGCGTTCTTTACGTCAGAGACTGCTCGGCGTTATCTCCTTAGACGCAAATACGAATATCAGTTAAAATACACGCACCCCCCACCTAGTAACACTCTTCTTATCACGTACTTAACTAATATTGCTTCTGGCCTCATTTGTAAACGTATTAGTCACAGAGACTAAGGTAAAGTGTGGACAGAAACGAAACAATAACTTATTTAAAGTGTTCAGTAGTAATTTCTTTCAACATAATAGACTTTATTCTGACAACATAACTTTTCGACGCATTACGTTGAGTAGCCAAGCCACTAGCAGATTTCGACACAATTAAGATACAAACTAATGGTTTTTATGAGCACTCATGATGACGTCATCGGTATTTAGACTGGCGTAATATAAAATAATTTATACGTTTGGTCTTTATAGCATAATTCACTGTCATGAACGGTCCTCCCACCTACGAAAATGGAAATTTATTAAGTTTTTATTCGTGACTGTACGACTACGAGATTGCAATGTTATAACAAGACTATCAAATTTTGTCAAAATCCATCCTGCCTTTCTCGAATTATTATATGCATATGGGTGATGACGTTATGACCAGCGACGATTGAACAGACGATTACGTGATCAGTCGTCGCTGAGGATTATGGGTAATCGCATCATTGCGTCTTTCGTCTGGAGGGGTGTCCGAATTGACGGCCCCACCAAATTTCATGAAAATCCGTCCAGCCACACTACTGAGTTAATATGTATGTGTGCGGACGATGATGTTATTAGTTTCATTGTCGTCATGGTGAGGTCGTTAGTCCTTCTAGAGCAGTGGTATTCAACTTGCGGTACGCGAATACATCTTAGGGGTACGTGAAATTAAAAAAAAAATTATTATTTTATGATAACACTGAATAATCAGTAATGTAATTTATTTAATTTATTTTAGATGTAGATTATATACTATGTATAACTTGAATTATACACCAACAACTTTGGAGGTACAAAGTTGAAGAGAAATTATATCTGAGGGTACGCGAACAAGAAAGGTTGAATACCACTGTTCTAGACCAATGGTATTTAACCTGGGGTACGCGAAGACATCTTAGGGGGTACGTGAAATTTTAAAAAATATATATTATTTTATGATAAACATTGAATAATCAGTAATGTAATTTATTTAATTTATTTTAGATGTAGATTATATACTACGTATAACTTGAATTATACACCAACAACTTTGGGGGTATAAAGTTGAAGAGAAATTATATCTGGGGGTACGCGAACATAAAAGGTTGAATACTGTTCTAGAGGATAATGGGTAATACAGCAATGGCGGATGATCTTTCTACTTTACTACTTTCAATATTCGTCCTTTTTTATTGTAGGAAATTAAAACGTCCTAGTTTTGACTAGCCTCGAATGTCATAACCTCCAAAATAAATTTCATAAAAATCCGACGAGTAGAATACGACAGGACGTATAGTCATTTAGACCGCCTATAGATAACAGCACGATCTATGACGCCGATAGATGCGACAGGTGGACAGACGGACAGAACAGGCGCATAAGATTTTCATATAGAAACGAAAGACAACGGATTGAGGCTTTTATGTTCAGTTCTTAGAATAATATATTCATTTTGTTTCACATACTTATGCCCTTTCAATTGTAGAGGGTAGACGATTCAGACCGACACACCAGATGCCTTCAGGCAGATCTGATCCTAGCTTATAGTAAATGGAATAATAATCCGGCCTGAAACACAGTCGTGTACCCCTCCACGATTTCCCATCTCTTGTCTTCTCTCGTATTCTATCCTCTCTTTAAACCCTGTTTCCACACATTTGAATGTACACCAAAAACTCTCCCAATTTTTCCATCGACGGTCAGACCTTAATAACAGATGTGACCCTCAAAATATTCTGTAATGGAAACGTGCAGCCACTATGAAAATTAAAATTATGATTACTTCTTCCCCTCACCCCTCTTCCAGTAGAACTCTTCTCGGCAGAAATGGTATTAGAACGTAGGAGATCTCTATCTTGAATAGAGAAACTGCGTTGCATGTGGAAATGAGCTACGGTGTAATTAACTCCGATATCCAAGTTATGCCAGTGAGCGCAGTTCTTATGGGCTCACAACGAATTGCTAATCTCCTGTCTTATTTCGCACCAAGAGAAAGCAGTTTATTTTTTTAAAATTTTTTTTGGAGACAACGTTCTGGTTACCACGTAACTTTATGAAGCTAACCATGCAACAGATTACTTATAAAGGACATGATAGTTCCTCCACTGTTAACTAAACTTTCCGTCTATTATAGAACCCTAAGGTTCCTTACCGTGGCTCAATAGCCCGGCATTTTTCACTATCCTGAGCCAAATTCACCCACTTCATAACATCGTAAGATCTATCTAAGTGGCCACTTAATTTCAGGTGTTATATATTGTTTAAATCTTGTCCGTCTAACCACAATAAAATTCTTATTAAATATTAAAATATTACAATAATTAACATTTAAAATATTTAAATATTAAATGATGTTCTTTATCGAAATATTCGATTTACATTAGACCATCGAATATTTCGATAAAGAACATCGTTTAATATTTAAATATTTTAAATGTTAATTATTGTAATATTTTAATATTTAATAAGAATTTTATTGTGATTAGACGGACAAGATTTAAACAATATATATTTATTATATCACAATATGACGCAACTTTACCATATCTTCAGGTGTTATGATTAAAATTCTGTGTGTATGTCTTATATGCAACATCAGTTATTCCAAATCCTTGCCTTTTCGCATTTATGACTGTCTTCGTTTCGTAGCCGAATAACCTAAACACCAGCATCGTTTAATTACCGTATAATCGATCACAAGGTTTTGGGTTACGGAACAGATTGTGGTCTGCTGGGTTGCGACGCCATTTTGGATTGCACGTCCAGAACTTCGAGCTGCATGACGTCACAAGCCAGAACATGACTCGCAAGTTGATAGCAATTGTAAAACATTATTATTATTCCAAATTTGATTTTAAAATAATTGTACAAATTCGTACACTTTGATCGACATGTTTTGTGTCATTTTTTTAAACAAATTGGATTAAAATAATTAGTTATATTCTAACATTTGTCAACATATAAATCTTACGACCCCTTATTCTCGATGTTTATATTGGTTCAATCATTTAGGTATCGATGATCGATTTGAAATTATATTTTCCGCTCGAAATGATAATCGAAATAAAGATACCTTTATAACTGTTCTTGAATTCTGTAGCTGAGTCGTGTTTGTATATTTATTTATTTGTGTGAAACAGACTTAAAGTTGATTAAGATTTTGGCCTTTAGAAACGCACGTGCATGTAAATATAAAATATGTGGAGACATTTACAGTTAACTGAGTTTAATAAGTAAGCATCTCTCTGGATAAAGGTCAGTGGGGGTCACGAAATTTCTCCTGTAACTGCGCGCACTCGAGAACCACTTGACATTTTACCAGAGTTTGTTCTCTGACTTGGTAACTGGACGGCCAAGTGTTGTAGCCTAGTCGCACGGACTAAGGACTTAGTGAACAGTGGTTTCTACGTGCCATATTATAAATGAACGCCTAATGGGATCAATATCCCTGTCTTTCCGCGTAATTCGTGTAAATTATCCTTAAGTTGTAACGAACCACAAAATAAAGCAACATATCGCTGAAATAAATATACTTTGCTATTCTCCTACTAGCTTAATTTTGTTTTTTTTATTAATATACAAGGATTACATTAGTAATCTTACAAACCAAATGTTATCAAACTTCCCTACTTTAAATGGCCTCGACTAACTCAGGATAACTTCGGAGGACATGGATTCCTATTCGAAAGTTGTTCATTCTGAGTCTCTCTCTATACGCTCCTTCAGTTTGGCCCTAAAGTTTTGAATCACCCAGTGTAAGGACAATATGAGCTGATAATGCAGCATGAATAGGTGGGATTTGAAATGTACACGAAATTTTGGGCAGGCAACCAGAATGATGAAGTTCACTTGGAAAACCCATAATATGGATCTTCAAACATGTGAGCGTGTTCATGATGCTGTGAATAGGGATCTCTTATGGACATTTCCGGGTTCTAAAAGATGCGTAGAATATCTTGATTACCTTCACATAAAGAATTATTTTTCATTGAGTTAAATCATATTAAAAAACTTGCAATGATATAATAGATAAATTGATATCTGTTATTATGGAGAATGTCTTCATGGCATATACTTTAAGGCTTTAAATTTTCCCTGCATGCACCAGAAAGGTATGATATTACTGAGCGATATATATCGTGCTTAGCACAGAAATGATTGATTGCAGAGGATACTTGTATTTGAGCGAAGTGAAATGTTGGCTCGGTGCTATGAATGCCGATAGAATGATACTTTATTAGAATATCTAATTTTTATTCTTAAATTTACAATAAGTTATGTGTCTGATTGAGTTACGACTTATCACAGTTGCTTTCGAGCATTTATTGTTCACAGTTACCACTGGGTAAGATACACCGAGACACGAGTGAATTCTGAAATGTTTGTGTACCTGTGACTTACCAGTTGTTGTAATTGTGTTTCTAACAGATGGTACATAAAATTACCACATAGGTTATAGTAATATTCAATGTTGCAAAGTTTTGAACACTATCTGGTAACATCCTGGGAGTCATGGCCATTAACATGTATTTCTGGGCCGGCTTCTTTACGTTGAGGAAGGATCCAGTTTGCTACTCCCTGCTTCTTATAGGAGCTCTTTCTAGCTTCTGTCTGTTGGAAAAGTGCGAAAATCAATCTCACGGTAACTACGTACAACCAGGCAATCCGCCACCCTTTAGACGCCTAGTTCACAATGCGAAAACCGGCTCTAGTTAATCTGAATTATGCAGCTTAAAAAACACGTACTTCTTAAATGCGTTTGTTGTAAGTTTGTAAGACCCATTAGTTTTTAAATTCAAATATGACACTTGCTGTTGGAAAATTAATGTCACTACAGATAACACACTTTCTTTATCATTCGTATAACATAACTAACTAACTAGATGGCTTACGTAACCCGAAGGTTCATCACCGAATTAACCAAAGCCCTCCACCGGACCCTGTCCTGGGCCAACAAAATCCAGTCTCCTTCAACTCCTATCTCCCATAGATCCCGCCTGAGATTATCCTCCCATCTACGTCTAGGTCTCCAAAGCGATCTGTTCCCCTCAGGCTTCCCAAATAGTGGACCCAACCAACCAGATGGCTTACCGAACCCGAAGGTTCATCACCGAATTAACCAAAGCCCTCCACCGGACTCTGTCCTGGGCCGACAAAATCCAGTCTCCTTCAACTCCTATCTCCCATAGATCCCGCCTGACATCCTCCCATCTACGTCTAGGTCTCCCCAGAGGTCTCTCTCTCTCAGGCTTCCCAAATAGTGGACCCAACCAACCAGATGGCTTACCGAACCCGAAGGTTCATCACCGAATTAACCAAAGCCCTCCACCGGACCCTGACCTGGGCCAACAAAATCCAGTCTCCTTCAACACCTATCTCCCATAGATCCCGCCTGAGATTATCCTCCCATCTACGTCTAGGTCTCCCCAGCGGTCTCTTCCCCTCAGGCTTCCCGACCAATACCCGGTGCACACCTCTTGTCCCATCCATGCGCGCTACATGCCCCGCCCATCTCATAAGCTCATCATTATGCAGTTTTCTCCATCCCCATCGTCTTCTCTCCTAGGCCCAAATATCCTCCTCAACACCCTGTTCTCAAACACCTGCAATCTGTGTTCCTCCCTCTGAGTGAGAGACCATGTTTCGCACCCATACAAAACAACAGGCAGAATTATTGTTTTTCGTATAAAGTAAACGATATTAAAAATAATGATAAATTTTGCGTATCTTAATTAGATATCTCTGTTGCATAGTGAATCAGTTCTTTTGTACAGTCAGCTGTTCAAACAGTCGACGAGTATACATTTGTTTGCTTTGTGTGGGTTTTAAGAGAAGTGACAGCGAAGGCCTTGGACGAAATCCGGGACCTCGTGCCTGTATGAGCCTCACGTACATCGCACCTGTGTTTTGTATATATCGGAACTGCCTCTTATTCTCATATTGAAATATTGTTTGCCTTAGACATTTATTTTATCTGAAAAATAAATTGAAGTTTTCGATAAAAGCCTTTAGAAAGTAACTAATAATTATTTAGTGCCTCCAATAACGTGTTATTTTTGACGACGGATTGGCTTTCTACTGTTCGATACATTATCAGTATTCAGATGTTTCGTTAATACAATAATTACCCGCTTTACGATTCACAGTTGGATGAAAGGAAGGCTTGTTTGCATGAATCGGGTGGATCAGTTATGGAAAGGCACTTATCAAGTCGCCGAATTATAATAATCGAAATCATCTAAAATGATTTACATATATTATCAGCCAATAGCGTGGCGCCGCCACTGTGTGAGAGTTAAACTGAGCTAAGGAAAACAGGACCTTCGTTTACCTGAAAACTTACGACATTTTCGCTCATAAGTTTAATCGATACCCGTTCCGTATTTATGGGTATAAAAATTGTAGATGGAAGGACTTTCTCTGCGTCAGATAACTTAGTTAATGTGACGTTGAGAAATGGTACTAGCTTAAAACATCATAAATATTTGAAGCTTTTCAATTATATATCTTTATATCTGCAGTATATTTTACGAAAATTCAAGACAAATTTTATGTATATTCTATGCATATTAGAGGGGAGAGGCAAAGAATCTGGACCAAAATTAATTCAGCCATAATAATGTCTATATCTCGTTCCCCGCCAGTGTCCTGTCCCAATTTATTTCACAGATTTAAAACCTACTACTTAATTTAAACCCAGTTTAATAATATCCTTCCATTATGCTTTAGTTTTCTAAGTGTGTTTCTTTTGCCGTGGTTTTCGAACAAAAAGACTGTCTAATCATTTCATATTGGCTCCCAACTAAGTGTCCTTCACATCTGACCAGCCTCATTTCCGTCGATATTATGGTATAAATGTTGTTTAAGACTGATTGATTTCACAGCTGTGAGTATGAAGATTTCTGTCTTCTGGGTTGTTGTGCTGTGTAGTCTGGTCGATGTTAACCAACGTTTCAGAGGTCATACTGCCTCCGTCATCAGAGTATGAAGATTTCTGTCTTCTGGGTTGTTGCGCTGTGTAGTCTGGTCGATGTTAACCAACGTTTCAGAGGTCATACTTCCTCCGTCATCAAAGTATGAAGATTTCTGTCTTCTGGGTTGTTGCGCTGTGTAGTCTGGTCGATGTTAACCAACGTTTCAGAGGTCATACTGCATCCGTCATCAGAGTATGAAGATTTCTGTCTTCTGGGTTGTTGCGCTGTGTAGTCTGGTCGATGTTAACCAACGTTTCAGAGGTCATACTTCCTCCGTCATCAAAGTATGAAGATTTCTGTCTTCTGGGTTGTTGCGCTGTGTAGTCTGGTAGATGTTAACCAACGTTTCAGAGGTCATACTGCCTCCGTCATCAGAGTATGAAGATTTCTGTCTTCTGGGTTGTTGCGCTGTGTAGTCTGGTCGATGTTAACCAACGTTTCAGAGGTCATACTTCCTCCGTCATCAAAGTATGAAGATTTCTGTCTTCTGGGTTGTTGCGCCGTGTAGTCTGGTCGATGTCAACCAACGTTTCAGAGGTCATACTGCCTCCGTCATCAAAGTATGAAGATTTCTGTCTTCTGGGTTGTTGCGCTGTGTAGTCTGGTCGATGTTAACCAACGTTTCAGAGGTCATACTGCCTCCGTCATCAGAGTATGAAGATTTCTGTCTTCTGGGTTGTTGCGCTGTGTAGTCTGGTCGATGTTAACCAACGTTTCAGAGGTCATACTGCCTCCGTCATCAGAGTATGAAGATTTCTGTCTTCTGGGTTGTTGCGCCGTGTAGTCTGGTCGATGTTAACCAACGTTTCAGAGGTCATACTGCCTCCGTCATCAGAGTATGAAGATTTCTGTCTTCTGGGTTGTTGCGCTGTGTAGTATGGTCGATGTTAACCAACGTTTCAGAGGTCATACTGCCTCCGTCATCAGAGTATGAAGATTTCTGTCTTCTGGGTTGTTGCGCTGTGTAGTCTGGTCGATGTTAACCAACGTTTCAGAGGTCATACTGCCTCCGTCATCACAGTATGAAGATTTCTGTCTTCTGGGTTGTTGCGCCGTGTAGTCTGGTCGATGTTAACCAACGTTTCAGAGGTCATACTGCCTCCGTCATCAGAGTATGAAGATTTCTGTCTTCTGGGTTGTTGCGCTGTGTAGTCTGGTCGATGTTAACCAACGTTTCAGAGGTCATACTGCCTCCGTCATCACAGTATGAAGATTTCTGTCTTCTGGGTTGTTGCGCCGTGTAGTCTGGTCGTTGTTAACCAACGTTTCAGAGGTCATACTGCCTCCGTCATCAGAGTATGAAGATTTCTGTCTTCTGGATTGTTGAGCTGTGTAGTATGGTCGATGTTAACCAACGTTTCAGAGGTCATACTGCCTCCGTCATCAGAGTATGAAGATTTCTGTCTTCTGGGTTGTTGCGCTGTGTAGTCTGGTCGATGTTAACCAACGTTTCAGAGGTCATACTGCCTCCGTCATCAGAGTATGAAGATTTCTGTCTTCTGGGTTGTTGCGCTGTGTAGTCTGGTCGATGTTAACCAACGTTTCAGAGGTCATACTGCCTCCGTCATCAGAGTATGAAGATTTCTGTCTTCTGGGTTGTTGCGCTGTGTAGTCTGGTCGATGTTAACCAACGTTTCAGAGGTCATACTGCCTCCGTCATCACAGTATGAAGATTTCTGTCTTCTGGGTTGTTGCGCCGTGTAGTCTGGTCGTTGTTAACCAACGTTTCAGAGGTCATACTGCCTCCGTCATCAGAGTATGAAGATTTCTGTCTTCTGGGTTGTTGAGCTGTGTAGTATGGTCGATGTTAACCAACGTTTCAGAGGTCATACTGCCTCCGTCATCAGAGTATGAAGATTTCTGTCTTCTGGGTTGTTGCGCTGTGTAGTCTGGTCGATGTTAACCAACGTTTCAGAGGTCATACTGCCTCCGTCATCAGAGTATGAAGATTTCTGTCTTCTGGGTTGTTGCGCTGTGTAGTCTGGTCGATGTTAACCAACGTTTCAGAGGTCATACTGCCTCCGTCATCAGAGTATGAAGATTTCTGTCTTCTGGGTTGTTGCGCTGTGTAGTCTGGTCGATGTTAACCAACGTTTCAGAGGTCATACTGCCTCCGTCGTCAGGACGATTCATGACCACTGAAACGTTCTTAAACATCTACCAGTCTACACAGCGCAACAACCCAGAAGACAGAAATCTTCAAAATTACAAGTCTTCTGATATTCGCGAATGTTCTGGTTTCTGAACCAGAGTAAACTCCACTCTTAAAAGTTTTCTCGTGAGAATGGCCAACAGAGATATATTACAGACATTCTGTCTTCAGTAATTTCAACTAAACTTCCCGATGTAGGTTACTACTTGCCTCACATTCCCAATCGGATTACTGTTGGTAAACTCCAGTGTAGGAGCGGTTTAAGTTTAGAAATGAACAACTTATTAAAAGTTTAACAGAACACTCGAAGTTGGATGCAGTAATGGCCCTCCATTCCTCCCACACTTAAGCCAATAATCGTACTGTGTCAGCTTACTGGAAGGCTACCAGAATGTCCTCACCTTGTTCAGAAAACCACACACACGACCTTTATACAGGCTGCCCTCAGAATTCGTAGTCAGAGCAAAATGGGATATTTCGCTCTGTAGTCTGATAGAAGTTTACCAACTTTCTAGAAGTGCTTACTGCTCTCGTCATAACGTAAATCAGTTTCCTCGACGCCGCTAATTTCTGAAAGTTAAAATTTTACATACTTTTAATTTGTAGCTTAAATGCGTCATGTTTGTGTTGATTAAATATATATTTATTTTCACAGTCTATACACAAACGTTGTAATTAAATGATGTTGTTAAAATTATATAATATTGAAACATTATGTAGTATAAAATATTATATTTTGGCGCTTTTCATCGTAAATACGATTTTACATTATTTAGCACAGATCAATATAATACTTTGCATAAAAATATCTAATAATTTTAAAATAATTTTAAAATATTATAAAATTGATATAAACCTGAAGATGAGGTCTTATCCATCGAAACATGTCGTAAAAAAGCGCTAAATAATGTAAAATCGTATTTACGATAAAAAGCGCCAAAATATAATATTTTATACTAAATAATGTTTTAATATTATATAATTTTAACATCATTTAATTACAACGTTTGTGTATAGACTGTGAAAATAAATAAATATGTACTTTTAATTTGTATTTAAGTAATGTAACTTTTAATATATTTCAACAGTTACCATGACAACGATGCGATTTGTTGATTACATTACCTTATCAGGATCTCTATTTTTCGGAAATATAAGCAAAAATGAATCAGTGAATTGTATGTCTATTTATTTATAGTTCATGTTCGCCTCGTCATTGATAAAACATTTGAAAACAAGTTTTCGTCATAAGCTCCTCTGAGAACGTATATTACAGCGCTACTTCTCATTTAATTCTAGTAACTTTCAATATTATATGGTCATTATCGATTCATGTTCATTGTCCGACGCAGGTTCTTAATATGAATTCATAATAATGTCCGTCTATCCGCATGTTTTATCTTGTAAACTGACGGATATCGACAAAAATTTTGTGTTTTGTACGCCAAAATCTATATAAGAATGTAACATTTCAATGCGAGCCCCGACATTTCTAATGACATAGAACTTAAAACATAATTCTTAATGAATTTTACTTCATTTACTAAACTACAAAGCTACATGTGTTGAACCTAATGTCTTCTTTAATAAGTTAGCAGAATTTATGCACGAATAAACATGACTTTCTCTGCTCTACGCTGTTTTATCGTACTACGTGAATTTATAGCTTATTTGGTTATTTAATGACGTTGTTTCAACTTCAGACTTCGTATGCCATCACACGAAACTTCAAGACGATCAGAGTAATAATTAGGAAGGAGTTTAAAACACGCAGTCGTGACCCATTTATCTTATTTGGTTCCCCAAAACACTTGAATATGAAGACGTACACGATTAGCGTTAGTGTTTGAAAATAAAGTTCCCAGGAGAATATTTTGATTTGTAAGGTGTAAAGTAATTGGTAAGTTCAGAATCTTACTTAGAAAATAACGTCGTAGGCCTACAGAATTTTGATGGGAGAACTCCAGAAATATTACGCTTAAAGGTACAATTTGGGTGCACGCGACAGAGACAAGCGACCGAGGCTAGCGGCAGAGACGGGATACGGACACATCGCAGCTTGTCGCCAGACACTTTTGAGGTGACGACCGAGACATGCGGCGAAGTGTTTGTTTTCTTTGTTTTGTTGAGACATACGTGCACATATTCTGTGAAAAATGAGTACAAAAATGCTTCTAAAAAGGTTACTCGAAGAATAAGAAGAAGAAGAAGATGATGATGTGTTGCGAAAGAAACAAAGAAAACCTATGAGTTCAATATTCAAAACCAGACGCGAAGAAGGATCTTTCTGTCGGTGGTCAGTGGTCGGTTTTCTGCTACTAATTCTACCAATTGCTCATCTTGGTCACCAGTAAATCTAATTTCTGCCATTATTTTACTCAACAACACACGTGCTGCCTGAGCCCGTCGCGAGACACTACTGGTCCGAGAGCGGTCTCCTGTGCTTTGTCTCTGTCTCGCGCTCGTAATTGTACTTCATACGATCGTACAGAGAGCAGACAGGAAGCGACCAGTCTCGGTCTCGTAACTCTGCCGCCTGCCTCGGTCGCTTGTCTCTGTCGCCTGTCTTTATCTCGCGCTCGTAATTGTACTTCATACGATTGTACAGAGAGCAGACAGGAAGCGACCAGTCTCGGTCTCGTAACTCTGTCGCCTGCCTCGGTCGCTTGTCTCTGTCGCCTGTCTTTATCTCGCGCTCGTAATTGTACTTCATACGATTGTACAGAGAGCAGACAGGAAGCGACCAGTCTCGGTCTCGTAACTCTGTCGCCTGCCTCGGTCGCTTGTCTCTGTCGCGTGCAGCCAAATTGTACCTTAAGAAACCAAGAATTTGGAGTATCATTAAAATGGGGAGTAAGCAGACAGTTTAAGGCGAGTGAACGTGAAACGGGATCATGTCTCAGTAGGAATTGTACACCCTGTTTCTGCTTCCTTATCGCAAGTTATCAAAGATTCTAGGTAACAAAATTCCACAGTATAGCCGACCGAAAATGAGAGTGCAGAAACTGATCTTCTTGTGTAAATTAATAGCGCTGTTTTATCCTCACGAATGTGAACCGCGCTTTTTAAGTGGATCTGGCTGAGTGGAATAAGGGTTAGCTTGTGCGAGATTCATCTCAAAGCAGGGAAAGAAGCATGTTTGTCGTAACCCCCACAGGACAACAACCGAAAAGGTTGTTTATCTTTTACCAACTTTCCCCAGCCTTTAAGAGTTCTTCGCCTCTGTTCTCTACGTATCTTCCTCTCACCTCTTCCGCGTGTTACGTATCCCACTATATAAGAAGAATGAAAATTCGAGGTTGCTTTTAGAGAGTTTTGCCTGTCTTAAATGTAAGATGGCTATTTGCAGGACCGAGTGGTCGTTTCTGGGATATCTTTCAAATGCAGTGGATGCAAAATAAATAGTTAATTAATTAAGTAAAGAAATTAAACGAAGTGAATGAATAGAATTATTAACTGAACAATGAACTGACTTAAGCTAACTGAACTAAAAGGACAAATCGACTCCCTTTGAAGATTACGAAACCCAGAGCTTGCAAATATTAAGCATACGAGGTGCGATCGGAAGGTTTCCAGACTGCGCGTATAAAAACCCGTACACTTCTCTCAGGTATTAAATTCATTCATCACCCTCGAAGTAGTTCCCCTGGGAGTGAACACAACGATCCCATCGTCGCTGCCAAGCCTGGAAGCATCCCTGGAAATCTTTCTTTGTCAGCCTGTCAAGCACCATCTGCGATTCTGCCTGAATCTCTTGCCAAAGACTCGCCAAAACGGCTACGGACTAGTTTATAAGCACGCTCAGTAAAATAATGCTGTACAGTTTATATGCAAACAGCAGTCGTAAGAGATGTGCTTTAGAATCAGTTTCTACTTTAATAATATCCCCTGTTATGGCGTCATTTCTAACCTGGCCATGATAAAAGCATCTTGTAAAGGAAGTTGTATTTCGTCCTGTACGAGATGCAGGTAAAGGCCGATTATTAAAGGTCACTGAAGAACGAGAAATGGTCGTCGGGTGAGATTGATTTGTCAAATAAATACACAGAGGTTGACATATCTAAACATATTCATATATGCAGGTAGGCCCCGCTTTACGACGCTTCATTTTACGCTGTTTCACATTAACGCTATTTTAAAATAATATTAAAAATACAAAAATATAAAAAGAAAATTTGAAAATGCAGCACAGGAATTGGGTACCTAGGCGAGGCTAGTGTCGGCATCAGTTGCCATTAGAATCCATTATAATTCTTCCTCGATTTACGCCGCTTCAGATACCGACCCCGAGGAGGTGGAACGTAACTCCGGCGTAAATCGGGGCCTAACTATACTTTCACTCAAAATAAACCAATGAACATTTTGTACGCGTACGTTTAGTTTTCTGCATGTGACCTTATCAACAACATCGTCGATTGAATGACGCTTTTAATTTTCTGGCGTCCACTTAATTTTGCAGAAATGAATGTACAGTTTTATAATACAGCGGGGTGAAAATTCGCCATTGACGTAAAAGATTATTTTATGTAAAAGTCGTGTTGGCTTCCCAGGGAGTCTGAAGTGCGAATCTCAAAATCGTCTCGCTTGGAGACACCCCGCGTTGCCTCTGCATAAAACTTTGAGCTCCACATGCAAGATGAAAGCATATTTTCGAAATAGTAGTGTGGAACAAGACAGGAAATCGACTGTCATCTTGCATTACTTACTGTATCCACATATTTTTTTGTTCTAAACCAAATCTCGGTACAGATATCACATGCCCAGAGCCTGAAATTATTTTACGTTGTTTTCCTGTAATCTTCATGCAGAAAAAATTTCATGTGGTCCTACAAGTTTTATGTATTAATAATTAATCAATTGTGTTCCACTTATTAATTATTAGTATTGGTCCAATTTTTATTAAGTTGATAAAGTTCAGTAATTATTTCGTGTGAATTATGGATTGTAAACGACCGGTAAAACACAAAAATAAAAATTTTCAAACAACCATGTATGTGTATCTACTGTATATAACATAATTAAAATTGTATCCAGTGGGGTTTTTGGGGATTAAATGAACAGACAGGAAACTGCATCATCATTCATTCATTTTCTGCACATCGTATAAAAAATAAAAATAAAAAAAATAAAAGAACGAATTCAACCGTACATTGCACTGCAATGTAAATACAAATTACTTTTACAAGAGGAGGGCAAATAATTTCTAAAAGATAAATGACAAATTAGCAGAACCCGAATATTGGAAACGATCCCGGAGTTGAAGGTTTACAGCGAGGCTAAATTATTGTACGGGACGAAGCATCTGAATACGAAATTAAACACAAATCAACTTTTCATATTGCAGTCGTTTCTGTAAGGAAAAAAGCCCCAAGACCCTTATTTACGTAGGGTCGGAGGGGTGAGAAATTGGCCGTATGTGATTACTGCGTAACAATTTGGAAGGAAATGATTTTTACCAAATTTACTCTATTCTGTCTTTAGACTAAAGTAAACCATGAGAACGTCGGACAGTATACAAACAGTAACATGGCGAATATGCAATACGAGTAGGTCGTCTCAAAACTGGCGTGTCTTTGGTTGAATGTTGACCGATCTCAGCTGGGGGGAGAGAGAGAGAGAGACAGACAGACACTTTATTTATTTGTAGTGTTCTGTCTGACGACATGTCCATATGAACAGGATCCTTCCATCCTTTTCTCGGACTGGGATCTGTTCATATACGTTCTTGGCAGATGATCCAGAAGTGGTTTGCCATTGCCTTCTTCTGTGTGTGAATGGAGTAATTGTTGGGATGCCACGGAGAAACCGGGGAAGAAGCCCCCGGAGGAAAACTCCGTGTTGCCTAGACCACGGCCTTGCCCAACACAAGTTATAAATTCGGGCACCGCCGGGAATCGAACCCGGGACCCCAGGATTACAAGGCTAGCGTTCTAACCGCTAGACCACCTCATCTTATTATTATTTAGTGTTCTGTCTGACGACAGGTCCATATGAACAGGATCCTTCCATCCTTTTCTCGGACTGGGACCTGTTCATATACGTTCTTGGCAGATGATCCAGAAGTGGTTTGCCATTGCCTTCTTCTGTGTGTGAATGGAGTAATTGTTGGGATGCCACGGAGAAACCGGGCAAGCCCCCGGAGGAAAACTCCGTGTTGCCTAGACCACGGCCTTGCCCAACACAAGTTATAAATTCGGGCACCGCCGGGAATCGAACCCGCTATATAAATATATGTTTTGTTGGATGAGAAGCGAGATAAATCATAAATAATAAATTATGCGGTCGTGGCCAATTTAAGGACCTTGTAGCGCTTATGTCAAAAATAATTAAGAAAAGCACGACGTATGTTAGGATAATGCGATGCAAACGCACATGGAAACAAAAATTATGCCTTCGTGCATCGTCACTCTAATCTTCAAGGCGGAGACCGTGAGTTTCTCAAAATGTAGCCCTCACGTTGTGTTCATAATATTCCGACCCTTCCAGAATGTAGCCATTTGTTTAGTCACATCTCGTGTGGTGATAAAGGCAGATTTATTTTGACGTCAACAGCTCCAGGCGCCGTGTACTGATATATCGATCACTGTCAACTTTGGGGAGCGATATCGATTATGTTTTCCTCACCATTGTCAACACCCCCGAAGGATAAAGAATATGATGTTGTTCACATTTATAACGCAAAGCGATGAAAATTGACCTAAGGGGAGAACGTAGACTGACAATAGAATATTTTTAGAACGGTGCCAAGGAGAATGGAGCGTAGCACGTGTGGTTAAGATGAAAAGTGAGTATAAGATCTCGTTCAAAAGACGCGATGGAAAGATTTTACTCGAAATATCTTAGTGAAAATGGATAGATAATATTAAAGTGAACTTTAGAGAAATGGAGTGTAATTGTGGACTGGATTTAATGGGATAATGTGCGTTTCATTTATAAATGACAGATATCTGTGACATGTTTGTTCAATACCAGATACAAAGAGCCGACGTAATTGTTCTGCCATACAACTGCATGTCTTGAGGACATCCACTCCAGTTACTTTATTTACATAACTCAGTCTCGTTAGATGAGGCTTACAGGAAATATCAATACTACTATTACTATTACTCCTATTATTTATACGACTATTACTATCAATAATCATAATAATAAACTTGTTTGTATAATTTATTCTGCTAGAAATTACACTGCGATATATTTGTCTGGTACGCCGTCAAATTTTCAACTGTCATGTATAAATGGAAGAATCTACTGTACTCTTAATGTACTGAGGCAGTTCACATATACGAGGTGCGATCGGAAAGTTTCAAGACTGCGCCTATATAAAAAAAAATTAATAAAAAAACCCCGTACACTTATCTCAGGTATTAAATTCATCCATCACCCTCGAAGTAGTTCCCCTGGGAGTGAACACAACGATCCCAGCGCCGCTGCCAAGCCTGGAAGCATCCCTGGAAATCTTTTTTTGTCAGCCTGTCAAGCACCATCTGCGATTCTGCCTGAATCTCTTCTATCGTCTCAAATCTCCTTCCCTTTAGCTGAATTTTCATCTTTGGGAAGAGGAAGAAGTCACACGGAGCTTAGAAAGGAAGTTGGGGTCGGTTCTTGCAAGATCTTTGAGCTCCTGACAAACGAGAAGTCGATTCTGCTTCTGGTCCTCAGACAGGATGCGTCGCATGTGGAGTTCTTCCTTTAGAATCAGCTGACAGGTCCCATAGCCTATCCCAACAATGTCGCATAAGTCGTTGATAGTACGACGTCGATCTTCGTGAATGGCCTGCCGAATCTTCGTAACATTTTCGGCCGTTGTGCTCGAAGATGGTCGTCCAGAACGCTCGTCATCATCGACAGAGGTTCGGCAATTTTTAAAACGTGAATGCCACACAAAAGTTTGTGCACGACCCATTGCGGACTCCCCAAATGCTTGCTTTAGCATTTCATAGGTTTCCGTAGCCGTTTTGGCGAGTCTTTGGCAAAATTTGATGCACACGCCATTCCGAAATCGCAGGAGGGTCGGTGTAATGCACTACCAAAACGCCCGTAACTAAGAAACAAATGCTAATTCGATGATGCCGGCTGGCACACTGATTCACTATGAATGTAGGCCGCAGCCCCTAGCGGCAGAATCTCGTACTACATCCGGTTCGCCCTCTATTGACACAGTCTTGAAACTTTCCGATCACACCTCGTATAGCTGTCATGTAATTATATTTTTTCTTGTGTTCTTTTCCCCCTTGAACCTGACGTCCATTAAACGAGAAACATTTTCGTGAAAGGCATTTATCTTGTACAAGATTGTTACAGAAGCCTAATGGCTTATTCACGTTGCCTCGAATTAAGTGCATACGACTATGAAATACATCAATCACTTCTGTTAAAGTATCGCAGTTCTGACGCGTGAAATGTCTGTACACCGCTCACGTCTTAACCGTACGAAGAGTTAACGGAACGTTTAGATTAAAGAAGTTAAGATTTTATCAGCTCTGCGTTTGAACTTCAGTCTCCACTTCTTTTAATGTAATCTTATAGAAGATTATTCACGTCTACAGCCCTCTACTTAACGGGTAAAACACTGGAATAAATAAACATCAACAGAGAATGTTTCTGCAGAATTTGAATCATAAGGTGCCACTTCGTGACCTCGAGAATAACATTCGAAATTTTCTGGTGATGATGAATTATGAAGTTTTGAATTATTTTTCCCGACACATGTCCACCAACCAAATTATTAAACTGTAGAATTAAAACGTTTCGAAAGCTGATTTATAATTTTATTATTTCGTAAAATACAGAACTGCATATGAAGCCTATTTGTTGTACCCCTGGACAGCTAACCTTCGACCTGAAATTAAGCTGGCTTCGCTGCTCCATATTTCAAATTCTTGTAAAAATGTTCAGCGACTTCGGTGACTGATATAGTAGAAACTAATTTCAAAATTTTTATTTTTGTGAAACTGGTGTGCAGCATAGATTCTAGTATACTGAATTATGACGCCACGTAGACTTGTAGGTATTTACCAAATTTGAATGAAAGTGTCACCTCCTTCTTAGGGTAAACGCAAACGTTGGTAACCACCAACAAGATTATACGATGTCATAACCCATAAGACCACTTTCCATATTCTCACGGCTCTTTTTAACCAAAAATATTACATAAAATTGATCCATTAAAATTAAATTATTTGGTTGTTCCGTCAAATCACAATGTATTTAAAATAAGATAATTCAAATAATTAAAATATAATTCTGTGTTCCATATCGAATAATCGATTTACAATTGGAACAGTTACAACATGTTTCGGTTTTATTAAACCATCATCAGGTGTAAAATTATATTAAATTACATTAATTGATCCATTATCGCTTTGATACAGCTTTACCTCGACTTATATTAGAGCTAAATTAACCTGCTGTATGTGATTCGTCTCACAAATTCTCTGCGTATGTGTTCCATTGATCACTGAACGTGCTGTTTGTTTGTACTCAGACTCCTGTGAAACATTCAGACCCATGTAACAGTGACGTTTGTAGAATCATGTTCCTCTAACAATTGCCTGTTTACAGTTTGCGTAAAATGTCACACAACACGCAATGTGAATTTGAAACGGTTACAGCAATGCTTCATGTAAAATAAACCTTTATTCATGGCACCAAATGAAATGCGTGTTATTTTCAAACACTCATTCAAACATTTTATCTCTGTTCATGGGTCCGTTATTCAGAGCAGTGGTATTCAACCTTTTTTGTTCGCGTACCCCCAGATATAATTTCTCTTCAACTTTGTACCCCCAAAGTTGTTAGAGTATAATTCAAGTTATACGTAGTATATAATCTACATCTAAAATAAATTAAATAAATTACATTACTGATTATTCAGTGTTTATCATAAAATAATATATATATTTTTTAAATTTCACGTACCCCCCTAAGATGTCTTCTCGTACCCCCAGATGTAATTTCTCTTCAACTTTGTACCCCCAAAGTTGTTAGAGTATAATTCAAGTTATACGTAGTATATAATCTACATCTAAAATAAATTAAATAAATTGCATTACTGATTATTCAGTGTTTATCATAAAATAATATATATATTTTTTAAATTTCACGTACCCCCCTAAGATGTCTTCTCGTACCCCCAGATGTAATTTCTCTTCAACTTTGTACCCCCAAAGTTGTTAGAGTATAATTCAAGTTATACGTAGTATATAATCTACATCTAAAATAAATTAAATGAATTACATTACTGATTATTCAGTGTTTATCATAAAATAATATATATATTTTTTAAATTTCACGTACCCCCTAAGATGTCTTCTCGTACCCCCAGATGTAATTTCTCTTAAACTTTGTACCCCCAAAGTTGTTGGTGTATAATTCAAGTTATACATAGTATATAATCTACATCTAAAATAAATTAAATGAATTTCATTACTGATTATTCAGTGTTTATAATAA
Source organism: Zootermopsis nevadensis (assembly GCF_977971745.1). Lineage (NCBI taxonomy): Eukaryota > Metazoa > Arthropoda > Insecta > Blattodea > Termopsidae > Zootermopsis > Zootermopsis nevadensis. The sequence goes on from NW_028259145.1 coordinate 4,352,407, forward strand.
AATAATATATATATTTTTTAAATTTCACGTACACCCTAAGATTTCTTCGCGTACTCCAGGTTGAATACCACTGATTTAACGTATAATTTTCTATCGCAGGCGTGAGAATAAAAAATGTTCCTGATTACAACGGACCATAAACCGATTCTGCCATCTAGAGATGGGTTTATATAACACTGCCTGATAATGTCGTTCCATTCTTTCTCAGTGTCCATGTCATTACTCCGTGGATAAGACTAGTAGCTTGTCTGAAATATAAAACAAGTTAAATCATTAGCGGTCTAATTAACTACAATTAAGAGAAGGATGTGTTAGGTGATGGCTGCCTTACTAATTAATGACCAAATAAGATACTGTATTTCCTAACGAGAACCTTTGTGACTTATCCAGGTGAGCAGTTTTGTTAGGATGGTAAAATCTGGGGCGATACCATGTGATGGTCACATGGCTCTGATACATAATTGAAAGAATGACGACAGAGATTTAGGTGGAGGATAATATGAAAGTCCAAATGACAGATAAATGGAAATGAGAGGGCAACGTTAGGAGAAATTAAAGTCTTGAGGTGGCTTAGGATAGCGCTGGGCTGAAGGGCCGGCTGGAAAACTCTTCCAACACACGAAAAGGAAAATGGCTGATTGAATGGCAACGAGTTTTAGGATCTTCGCTCAACGTCTGATAAAAATAAATCATTCAGCTATTCATGAAAATTATTGTTAACCATGAAACCAGAACATTGATAAACTTTTACAAAAAAACGTGTTACTGGTTCCCATTGCAACCAATGATCTGTCTTTTTTTATGTTTCTCCAATCTACGTCAAGGTATACAGAATATCATTTCTGGTCCTACAAACTTTGGAAAGCAAGCCAGTCACGCTGGCTTCCGGAGTAACACCGCGAGGCTGGTAATGCTTTGACTTCTTCTTATTCTGGACACAACTCTCTTCTAGCCTAGGTCTTGTCTCACGTACCTCCTTTTTTTTTCAAAAACTTCGTTCAGACAAATTGCAGAATTCTCCTCGCAAGGTCTTCAACGTCAAAGGTCTACGCTCTCCTTACGCGTGATATTAGTTTTGAAGCTGTCACCAGTGTCGGCACAAAACATATAATACTTTAATAATTTAAACCAAAAATTTTCAGTGGTCATCTTCCGGGTTGTGACGTCATTCGGACTTGTAGTTGGTTACCAGAGACTCGGAGTTATATACGAGGCGCGTCCTCAAAGTAAGTTTCCCTGGGGCCGTTTACAGAAACAAAACACAATTTCATGGAAATATTTATTGCAACAGATACAGCAAGTGTCCAGCTATTTTTCAACATATTCGCCACCGGAATTGAGACATTGGTCATACCGTGGGACCAACTTTTGAATACCTGTGTCGTAGAAGTCTGCCGCCTGGGATTGGAACCACTGTGTGACAACCATCTCCGCCTCTCTATCATTCTCAAAACGCTGACGCTGACCGGACAGGAATTTCTTGAGGTGTAGGAAAAGATGGAAATCACTGGGAGCGAGGTCCGGGCTGTAGGGTGAATGATTAAACACCTCCCAGCTGAACTCCTGCAGGAGACTTGCTGTCCGTCGAGCCGTGTGCGGCCTAGCGTTATCACTGACCGCACTTCACAGTCGGCGGGAGCTGGAATAAGAACCTCCATCTTCAACAGCTGCAACGATGCTACTGTGAGAACGCGGGAGGTGCCATTAGTGCATGCGCCATGCTACGTCATTGCTCTATCACGTACGCACAGTCGCTTCGCGCAATATAAGGTTTGCTAGCTGTGGGACGAGTGGGAAACTTACTTTGAGGACGCGCCTCGTATCTACTCCATCTTATATCACGAGGATTATAACCGACGTCTTCACAACCGTGAGAGCCCAAAACTCCTGATGAAGGCAGGAGAGTTTTCATTCTGCATGAATGATTCTACGCTCTTGCGTGAACTACTGTCTCGATAGAATCCGTAGAATGGGTTGCCGGGGACAGTCTTGTGATTACATAACCCTTCATCCACGTAACTTGGTCCAAGGCCTTCAAAGTTGTTTATAGTTGCAATGTATCTCTGGCGTCGCCATATTGAACGTCCACTTCGAGATGCCTCGGAATTGATGTGGCGCCTGGTTGCTTTTGTTTTCCATCACACGTGAAGTTAATATCGTCTCTTGCCAAAGTCAAACGTCGAACGCAAGAATAATGACAACCTCGAGCTCGAAAAGATGGCTATGCATCGTAGGTGTTGTCACAATCTCGATAGGTTTGATGCACTGTTTTCTGTGCTAAATTCACTTTCACAGTATCACGTATTTTGTCACAAGTTGTCACTAATTATGCAACAGTTGAAAGCAGATTAAATTGTAGAAATATCTCACACCATTTGGTTCTAAGTCTTTATCTTCCCGTTTTCGAAATAATCCACTGAAGATTCTTATGTTTGGTAAAGTACTTATGAATTTATATTATTTAAATCTTGTCCGTCTAATCACAATAAATTCTTATTAAATATTAAAATATTACAATAATTAACATTTAAAATATTAAATGATATTCTTTATCGAAATATTCGATTTACATTAGACCATATAATATAAATAAATATTTTAAATGTTAATTATTGTAATATTTTAATATTTAATAAGAATTTATTGTGATTAGACGGACAAGATTTAAATAATATATATTTATTATATCACAATATGACGCAACTTTACCATCTCATACTTATAAATTATTTAACGATGTTTTCAACAGCTCAAATATTTAATCAGTTAAAATTATGTGTTGAAACTGCTTTACTCCTCGTTGTAGGATGAATTTGAGGCCTTAATTATAGTTCCTCATGTACGATCTAATTGTTCTCTAAACCACTTTTATTTATTTTATTTTATTTAGTGTTCTGTCTGACGACAGGTCCATATGAACAGGATCCTTCCATCCTTTTCTCGGACTGGGACCTGTTCATATACGTTCTTGGCAGATGATCCAGAAGTGGTTTGCCATTGCCTTCTTCTGTGTGTGAATGGAGTAATTGTTGGGATGCCACGGAGAAACCGGGGAAGCCCCCGGAGGAAAACTCCGTGTTTCCTAGACCACGGCCTTGCCCAACACAAACAGTGGCCAGAGTATAATGAAATTGAAAGGAATTATGCAGTCGTGGCATGGTCTGAGGCACTGTCCCGTTATTTTCGTGGGGTTATTGAAAACCGAAACATAGAAGTGTCGCTCTTCGTATCAGTATTTAAACCCTGCTTATCCGGAGGACGAAAGGGAAATGTTTAATACTCAGTCAGGATGCTGGATGTATTAAGATTTAAATGTACAACTGCACTAACCAAATCCTGGCCTCTCACTTTCAAGGTAGAACTGGTTGAGAGTCCTGAAGAAGGAACTGATGAAAATTTTGACAATTACGAGTTTCAGAATTTGTAATCGTGTAACATGCCATAAAAAGATCAGTCGATTCTAATATGAACAACCCATTTAAAACTAAGCTGACCGAGGCTAGCTTTAACCTCTGGCTATTCGAACTAAAATTTTGTATGCGTTTCTCGTCTCCCGTTCCCCTCCAATATTTTGCGCCCAATTCGCTCTCAGTCATTCTGTTGTGATAATTGTATTTGGTGAATCGTGAAACTTGTAAATTTTCTCACCGTGTAATTTTGCGTACCGCGTCACATGTGAGTGTTCTCATCTCCGTGTTTTGAAATTCTCTCAGTCTGTTTTATTCTCCAAGAGAGGGAGACCCAAGAGATATCCAACGTAAAATCTAGGTTCATAAACAAAAGAAGATAAATTTGAGGTTTTCACGGCGGTAGGTTTGAAGAAGGCCGTCTTCCGGGTTGTTGAAACGTGAAGTCTGGTAGAAGTTTACATATGTTTCAAAGGTCCTTGCTACCTCCATCGTCAGGAGCTGAATACTCAGTAAAGACCTCGGAAACGTTGGTAAACGTCTACCAGACTACACGGCGCAACAACCCTGAAGACGGCCATCTTCAGGAGGTGAGAATGTGGAAAACTATGAACTGAATGACAGTAAACGTACTTCTCCAACTACTTCAGAATGCCCATATAAATTCGTGGAATACGTGTTTTAGTATCCTAAATTTTTATTCATCCTATACATGTGTTTGTGTGTGCGCGTATGTTGCGAGGTACTGTCTGTAGATACCGGATCGTGTTGAGTTCAAGTCGCGTGACCAATATCTAGATACTAAGCATGGACGGTAGATCATGGAAACTAAAAATGCGATCTTGGCTGTTTAGTCAAAGCTTTTACGCGGACGGACACAGTCAAGCCGGAAATAAAAAGTTACAGTACGCGATCCACGACTAATATTTGAACTGTGCATTTGTCAAGTATCAGCGTTAGTGAGGGAAATCACTTTGCCTATGTTAAAAATTAGACCATCTACACAATATATTCAGCGTAATACGAGATGTTACAACGGGACCATTTTCAAATGATGAGGGCGAAAAGGTTTTTGCCTATTTTTTATACAGCCATCTTACCTTTGTCTAAAGCCTAGGTTAAACGTGCTTGGAGATTACCTTCAGTTCAACCACTTTCATTGAGATTTGATGTTAAACAAAAGGACAATTTCATCTTTTATGTCCTCGTCGTTTGATGGAAAGGTCGATCACGTAATCCTAAACCAGTGAACAATTTCCGGTTCCCAGTTGGTGTCCGAATAAGCAATCTCCCACGTGCTGGGCAGAGAAGTTCATTTAATGATACAGTTCTCTGTGGGAAGCAATGAAATCCGAATAATGTATCAGAATGGGACTGAACCCGGGTCTTTTAATGGCGAATGTGACACACATTAAACGCGTATGTAACATCGCTTAGTAAATTAGTTTGAACTTACTCGTGAGGCACTAGCCCCAAAGGTACTTTCGTTGTTAAAAATGCAGATCTGCCTGTACTAAAGAATGGCTTCATCTTTTATAAAAAATATCAGAGGTGCAAACTGCAGTCTCCCTGTTTATAAGCAAGGACTCGGGTCCGTCCCGGCAGATTCTCTTCGAGCCAGACGTTTTCGCATATCCAACTTCTGAGTTGGTGTACGGAATAGGATGAGCTGTGCAAATTACCTTCGAATCCTTCCCAAAACCATCCAGACATGTCGTATTCTATTTTGACGAACAAGCCTGACATAAGCTGGTGGTAATCTTTGGCGGCATATCTACTATTTCGAGGTCGCGAAGAAATTCCACGTCTACAAATGGCTGTTGTGTCACTATCTCAGGATTTAATGACACTTGTTTATCTTTGTGTGAGACTCCTTATGACTAGCACGCGAGCATTGAGTTTCCGTGACGTCAGAATTTAACACCCTCTACAATAGCCACGGTGGTCTAGCGGTTAGAACGCTGGCCTTGTAATCCTTGTGTCTCGGGTTCGATTCCAGGCGGTGCCCGAATTTATAACTTGTGTTGGGCAAGGCCGTGGTCTAGGCAACACGGAGTTTTCCTCCGTGGCATCCCAACAATTACTCCATTCACACACAGAAGAAGGCAATGGCAAACCACTTCTGGATCATCTGCCAAGAACGTATATAAACAGGTCCCAGTCCGAGAAAAGGATGGAAGGATCCTGTTCATATGGACCTGTCGTGAGACAGAACACTAAATAATAATAAGATGAGGTGGTCTAGCGGTTAGAACGCTGGCCTTGTAATCCTTGTGTCTCGGGTTCGATTCCAGGCGGTGCCCGAATTTATAACTTGTGTTGGGCAAGGCCGTGGTCTAGGCAACACGGAGTTTTCCTCCGTGGCATCCCAACAATTACTCCATTCACACACAGAAGAAGGCAATGGCAAACCACTTCTGGATCATCTGCCAAGAACGTATATAAACAGGTCCCAGTCCGAGAAAAGGATGGAAGGATCCTGTTCATATGGACCTGTCGTCAGACAGAACACTAAATATAATATAATTTTAACTAATTAATCTTTGTAAAGGACATGTGCTAAGGAGATAAATTAATTTCCAAACATTATTTATGTGAACTTCGTGCAATGTGGCAGAGAGCTAGGCCGTGAACACAGATGTATTAGATCTCAGACGCAGTTTGTTGATAGTCATCAGTGCAATGGAGTTAACTGATTAATAAGGATGACGTGGCTGAGAATTGTTGTTTGGATGGCTTACGATCGGAAGTTGCAGTAACATTGGTACGGAATTCAAAAAACAGGGAGTCTGGAGGTGTGGAATTTGTTTAAATGAATAACTGAAGATTTAGTAATTTCTCCCCTGAATTCTTCTAGGAAAACACATTATTTCTTCATATCTTCTTTTCTTCTTTCTTTCTATGTTGCAACAGCCTGAAGTCGAGCCTTGGACTCCTCCCATGTAGGAGGTTTCTTTTTCTTTGAAGTGTGCATTTATGAGTAGTGAGTGACATGCCCACTGCCCCTGCACAATTTCTACTCAATCCTGATTTGACTACCAGAGCCATCTAGCAGTTAATCAGGAGAGACTTGGGCGAGAAATGGCCACTGAATTTTGCTTACGAAACATCTCGTATAATGCTCGTAAGGTTCTTTTACATGCCATAAATCTACGACATGGGACTGCTGGCTTTATTTCCCCTCCGAAGGAAGGAGTGCTACGGATTTTTATTACTCTTAAAAATCCATCGACCTCGGGCCGGGTTTGAACCCGTGCGCCTTGGGTCCAGTGGCGAGCACGCTAAAACACATTATTATTAGGTACAAACTTGAAACTCTGGAAATTCCTCTGACGTCAGCATTTTTACTCTCACATATGAGGGTTATTATTTTTTAAAATAGTTACAATTCTTCAGAACATTTTTTTTTCTGTTCCAAGCGTTTATCCTCTAATTTTCTTCCCATAACCAGACGTCAGATATTTCCTGGTAACACATATTTATCGCTTCACTTCTGTTGCACAGAATAAATTATTTAAAGCATTCTAGAGGGGACTTTGCTGACGGTGTCAGAGAAGGAATACGTTATTTTCAGCGAGGAGGACAGTAACGGAATCCATCTGTATGAATTTATTTGTTAGATATTAATTTACCGCTACTTACAATTCCTAGGCCTACGTATCTCCATCAAAACGTAACTTAATAATTGTGTCAGAAGATAAATATTAATTTACTTAATTATTATCTTGTATAAGAAGCATGACGTCGGCGTATTCCTCTATCAAGAGAGAGAAATAGAAAATTTGACGTCGTTGAAATGAACAACCTTCTCTCCTCCTACTTCAGAAAACTCATGCCACGTATTCTTACATAAACACGAATTAAATTAAAATAAAAATGACCGGACGTAGAGATATTGCGTCTAGAACGGTTAATTACACGGCCACCGTAATTGATAAAGTCGAAAGTAAGTCTAATGCAGTCTCTTTGCGAAGACACGAGTTTCTTCTTTGCAGTATGGCTTCCTGTTTCACGTCGTTATGAAATGTAATTGATCGCGGGCGGACCGAGCAATTAGTCAGAGATTTAATAAACATGCAGTTTACAAATTAATCTCCAAACAGTGCCTACTGTTCCCGGTTTACCCGCCCATCATCCGGCCGATGCAGACGTAACTTAATTGCAGACGGATAATGTTATCCTTCGTGTAATTGAAATGCTGTTGAAGCTTTGTACAGTCAACTGAACAAGTAAACCCGCGTGGTGCATCACCAGAAATGTTCATCGCTGAAACGCAAGTGACAAGATTTATGAATCGTGTTGCAATAAATGGAATCCAATTAACTGATGTAACTTAATCCATGAGTATCTTCCTTCAATCACTGCGAGGTGCGATCGGAAAGTTTCAAGACTGCGCGTATAAAAACCCGTACACTTATCTCAGGTATTAAATTCATCCATCACCCTCGAAGTAGTTCCCCTGGGAGTGAACACAACGATCCCAGCGCCGCTGCCAAGCCTGGAAGCATCCCTGGAAATCTTTCTTTGTCAGCCTGTCAAGCACCATCTGCGATTCTGCCTGAATCTCTTCTATCGTCTCAAATCTCCTTCCCTTTAGCTGAATTTTCATCTTTGGGAAGAGGAAGAAGTCACACGGAGCTTAGAAAGGAAGTTGGGGTCGGTTCTTGCAAGATCTTTGAGCTCCTGACAAACGAGAAGTCAAGTCAATTCTGCTTCTGGTCCTCAGACAGGATGCGTCACATGTGGAGTTCTTCCTTTAGAATCAGCTGACAGGTCCCATAGCCTATCCCAACAATGTCGCACAAGTCGTTGATGGTACGACGTCGATCTTCGTGAATGGCCTGCCGAATCTTCGTAACATTTTCGGGCGCTGTGTTCGAAGATGGTTGTCCAGAACGCTCGTCATCATCGACAGATGTTCGGCCATTTTTAAAACGTGAATGCCACACAAAAGTTTGTGCACGACCCATTGCGGACTCCCCAAATGCTTGCTTTAGCATTTCATAGGTTTCCGTAGCCGTTTTGGCGAGTCTTTGGCAAAATTTGATGCACACGCCATTCCGAAATCGCAGGAGGGTCGGTGTAATGCACTACCAAAACGCCCGTAACTAAGAAACAAATGCTAATTCGATGATGCCGGCTGGCACACTGATTCACTATGAATGTAGGTGGCACCCCCTAGCGGCAGAAGCTCGTACTGCATCCGGTTCGCCCTCTATTGACACAGTCTTGAAACTTTCCGATCGCACCTCGTATAATCGACCACTTACGTCCTAGTAACTATTGTGGTGGTAGAATCCTAAGTATTATCTGTGCTAGAAGTCCTCCATTCGACTTGATATGATCTACATCCGTCTTCCGTCCTCAGAGCTTATATCGAGGAGAAATTAGATATGTTAATTCTGACTGAAAATAAAATTTCCACCACTGGAATTTGATGCCTGAAGGGATGAGTAATTCGTATTTCAAAGAGAAATTAATAATTGTCTACTTTTACGATATGCAGAATAAAATTTGTTTCCTAAGATGTATGTGGGATTTTAAAACAAAGATAAAAACGTAGGGCTACATAGATTGCTGTATTCTGAGTAGTTGCGCCGTGCAGTCTGGTAGAAGGTTACCAACGTTTCGGAGGCCCTTACTTCCAGCATCATCATGGCGATATCAGGCTACATGGCGTGAAAACGTCAAATCCTGCATTAATCTACTTACCGTATATACTTATCAAAAGTGCATTTAAAACAGTTTTGTTATGCAATGGGAACAAAAGATATTCAATATATCGGGAATGTCTTAACTGCTTAAATCAATTTTTGAAAATAAGATGACACAAAACTCAAAGAAGGTATCTTAATTGCTTCGAAAATTAAAAGAACTTTACACGGAAGTTAAATCGAATTCAAATTATTCTCTGCTCAATTATGATCACGACAATCTTTGAAGCCATTAATTTAAGGGACTTGCTTAAGAAGATACACGGTTCCGCTCTTTCATGAGAATGGAATAATTTTTAACAGGAAAAATAACATTGTGTTAATTAAATGAATTTTAAGCCAATGGAGTGCATTTTTAATTTTGATTTTTATGTGTTTTCTTAAACTTTTTGTTAACAATATTGTGTAAATATTGTTTTATTAACAAATAAATATTTATTCCCGTTTAAACAAAATCTGTAATTTAAACTACATTCATATGCCCTGCATGCTAATAAAAGTTGAGGATAATCGAAAAAGTTAATTATGAGCGTTTCAGATTTCTGGTTATAATTTTTGTAATCAACATAACCGGTTTAGTTAGAAACCGCATCTTTTTTAATGTGATTGGAAACGTCTGAGAATATTTTCAGCTATTGAATGTAATTATCTAAATTTCATTATTGTTTATGTATGTGTACTTTGACGATAAATAGTATTTCACATGGAAAATAAGTTCAAAACCGTTCGTCACCAAGTGCCCATCTCAAGAATTTGCCTTTTGAGCTCCCTGATATTCAAAAATAAAATCTTTTGCTACCTAAAACGTCAGAAATGCTTTTCATCTAGTTTAACATTCCAGCGCCGCTGGATCTCAGCTTCACCTCGACCTACAGCTCGTATAGGGTTACTGCAGGTTTCTCATAAAACCATCCCCACCATTAAAGCCCGCAACCATGTATTCTCACCCCCCACACACAACCCTCCCCAGTTCGTAGTTCATTTGTGGTACAAGATTCTAAAACATGATAACTCAGTAAAACGGAGATCGAGAGAGGGTGGTTTATTAGGATGAGTTGGAAGGGGTGAGAAATGAACTCGATAGTATACGTTTGTTTGCGATTATCACATTGCTGTTAATCGATTTGACAATCTAAATTTGTATTTTCATCCCTTGCGAAATAACTTTTTTTTTATTTAACTGAAGTTGGTAGCACAGCGGAAACTGGGAAAACAGGGAAATGTAGGTTAGGATAGATTATGTTTCAGTACTAAAACCCACATCCACACTATCATTTCGTTCTCTCATGAAATCATTGCAAATGTTTATAAATAACTGCAGCAAAATTGTCACAAAACTTTGCTGTAAGTGTACTGGATCGTATCACAAACTGTTTTAACTTTTATCCGCTCTCATTCCACAATGGACATAATACCTAGCGATATTTAAGCAACGGGATATTCTGTAGCTGTTAAAATGTGACAGTAACTTAAAAGTTCTGTTAACGATGTTTGCTACGAAGTGCAGCGAACTGATTTGATAGTTACGTACGTTTGCCGATTCATTCAGTTCCCAGAATTAAGTGCCAAGTTTATAAAATTAACACAGGAATCCCTCTTTTAAATATGATCATCAGATTCATATTCCAAACAACATTCAGATAAATGCATTTCTTCTGAAACAGACAAGGAAGATTTATATTGTGATGTTCTGAACTATTTTAAGGTGTAGTCATGTAGGTTCTTATTAATATTAACATAGAACCTGTTGCCTCCATTTTCATGGTAGCTTTTCCCTGAGAAATCTGAGAAAAAGTCAGTCTCTGAAACGTCGGTAACTCATTACACATCACATGGATGATCGCTTGAGACGACTTGCTTTAAACAAATAGAATATCTTTAACTTTTGAAATTTAGAGCGACCGATAAATATACATGTAACATACACTGGAAATTTTCCGTATATACGCATGTTTAAATTCCAAACCTGACTACCGGATTTCCACAGAACCTTTACCCTGGAAATTTACAGAAAAAAATCCGTTTACACATTACTGAACTTACCGTAGTATGCGCTTTTTAAAAAAGCTCAAAGCGAATTTGTTGTCTGAAAAAATATATTATCCTTGAATGAACTTGGTATATAACCTGAAAAACGAACATAGCTAATGTTTATAAATGTAATGCAGAACATTTAGCAATGGAATTAATGCTTGATGAAACATAAGAAAAAGATAAGATAGTGTAATTGCGTCATATTGTGAATATTCTAACAATTATTTATTTTAATCCGTCTTATCACAATATTTAAAATTTCTTATAATTAAGATAATAAAATATAATTGATGTTACATATCGATTGATCGATTTACATTTTGGAACATCTTTTACACAACATGTTTCAGTTTTTATAAAACCATCATCAGGTGTAAAATATGTACATCTGATAAAATTTAAGAAAAGACATCACCTCGCCCAAAATTGAAAAACAAATGGCATGAAACATCCCCAAATGGAATCATATTTGAGTTTTAAGTTCGTAAATATTTTACACCTGATGATGGTTTTATAAAAACTGAAACATGTTGTGTAAAAGATGTTCCAAAATGTAAATCGATCAATCGATATGGAACATCAATGATATTTTATTATCTTAATTATAAGAAATTTTAAATATTGTGATAAGACGGATTAAAATAAATAATTATAAGAAAAAGAATTGATAACTCTCTCTCGCTCTGTATGCTCTTTATGCAGCAAATATAGTGTCGTTAATTAGTCAAAAAATAAATAATCAGTCCTGAAATAACGCTTATTTTGTGTCACTGTTTTAACAACATAAGCTACACAACACGAATGATAGGTTAGGTTAAGTTAGGTTAGGTTAGGTTAGTTTAGGTTAATATAGGTTAGGTTAGTTTAGGTTAGGTTAAGTTAGGTTAGGTTAGGTTAGTTTAGGTTAGGTTAGGTTGGGTTAGGTTAGTTTAGGTTAGGTTAGGTTAGTTTAGGTTGGGTTAGGTTAGTTTAGGTTAGGTTAGGTTAGGTTAGTTTAGGTTGGGTTAGGTTAGTTTAGGTTAGGTTAGGTTAGGTTAGTAACGGTTAGGTTAGGTTAGGTTAGGTTAGGTTAGGTTAGGTTAGGTTAGGTTAGGTTAGGTTAGGTTAGGTTAGGTTGGGTTAGGTTAAGTTAGGTTAGGTTAGGTTAGTTTAGGTTAATATAGGTTAGGTTAGTTTAGGTTAGGTTAAGTTAGGTTAGGTTAGGTTAGTTTAGGTTAGGTTAGGTTGGGTTAGGTTAGTTTAGGTTAGGTTAGGTTAGTTTAGGTTGGGTTAGGTTAGGTTAGGTTAGGGATGACGTAAGAAGAAGAAAGATATGGTCGTAGGCTAATTTACGTGGCATCCCACATCTTACTTGGTGTGACCGAACAAAACCACGCCGAACACAAGGTCTTCAGGATGACTGCAGAATCTAAATCTCACTAATGGAAATCAGGAGTGTTAAGTACTGCACTGCGACGTTTTCCTGCTTCTCTGTTAATCGGGTGGTTACTTACTTATTTATCTCAGAGCCCTGTTTCGACTGCAGAAGTTGGCTCGAATTAGGAATGGAAAATGATGATAAACGATTGGTAGACGAGGACTAGAAAGTGTTGATCGCGGCCTTTTTGAAAGAGTAACAACCCATGTTACTTGATCAGCCACTGTGTTGAGATGTTATATTAACTGTAATTTTGTTTAGTAACACACCGCTTACTCTGAGTGTGTGTTCAACTAATTGCAACGGTACCCAGATCTGTCTCTCTCTCTCGCCACTCTATTGATCACAGGCCGAGAGCTGCAGAGAACGGCTACAGACATGCACACACAATTTATGAGACTCGCTAAGATTGCCTGCTATATGAACACTATTGTGTGAGCCATATTCTGCTTTGTGCCGAGATAAATAGCGAATAGAAGACGTAATGCACTAGTTACTTTGATGTTAATTTATTAGGTGCGAATATAAATACAGTTTTATAAGAATACTAGGGAATAAATAACAGATGAAACGTGGTTTGTGGTCTTCTGGGCCAAGAAGTCATGCAGACTTATAAATAGTTACCAACATTTCATAAGAACATGTCACCTCCATCGTCACTCGTGAAAACACAAAATCTAATGCAAATGGAAAGGAGTGGCTTATATGAGCGAAGTGCGAATATTTTCCTATTTTTTTCTTTATTATTGCGCATGTGCAAGTTATTTTGGTGTTCATTCACTAAATCCATGAACCAGAGTGTTTGTTAAAAATCTGACAATCACTCACAAAATTTGATTAACACGAAACACGAAGGTTCATTAAATTGTTCAAAACAGACTAACACTGGTTCTTATCCTGATCCATCTGAAACCGACCGACATCGACCATGCTCTGTAATCTAATTGGAAAACAAATGTTGGCGTGCGTCTCCCAATTTTAAATTCTGTTTCAAAAAATTCAGTATTTCTGATGATGAAATATGTGTACGGCCAGACTGAAAGTCACGACATCGGCATTATGCTTTCATTTTATGCGTCTGCCTCATAACACATTCTCCAAAGAATTTTTGTAGAGAACTTTGCGCCTGACGTATGTAAAAATAATCTCGGTATTTCTCTGCACTGATGTCGAAACATACAGAATATCTACTATAAAAATTCGTGATGTGTCGTCTATCAAAAAATGACGTCATCAAACAATGTTACGTTATATTTGTTTACTCGGCATTGTTGTACCAACACAACAATGCCGAGTAAACAAATGACTTGAGTAAGACACTTAAGTAACCCCCCCCCCCCCCGAAGGGGGGGTTGCCTTAGTTTCTTACTCAAGATTTTAAAACGTAACCAACCCCCCCGAAGGGGGGTTGGTCAAGTGTTTTAACCCTCCATTCGGGGGGGTTGGTTTAGTTTCTTACTCAAGATTTTAAAACGCAACCAAGTTCAAGTGTTTTAACCAACCCATTCGGGGGGGTTGGTTGTGTTTTAAAAACTTGACCAACCCCCCGAGGAGCTCCGAAAGGAGCACTCTGCTCTAGTCATAAAGAAAAAAAAAAGGTACTGTTAAATGCGAACATTCATTGTTGTTCTTCACTAACATTAATAAATCTTGCGTAGTAAAATAAGCAAGGGTGGGAAGTTTATTTAAGGTTGGTGAGTGGTGCTCTCTAGCGAGACATTATGTAAGCAAGTTGTGAATAACATGGCGTACACTAAACAGCAGGGCGTGTTTTGTTTGAAAATGTTCTATCAAACCCACAATATCTTTATGGTGGAGCCTGAGTTTCAAGTAATATTTGAAATATGTTAATGATCAAGAATAATTATTGTAGCATTTAAAAAAGCATTTATTTCTATCACATTCAAACAGTTAAGTAATTATACAAAATATATTTAAAATTTTAATTATTTTTATTTTTCGCTTTTATATTGATATAATTTTAAATAACAAACATTGGGAAATGTTCAAATAAATATGTTAATAATTCCGATACGTCGCTGACAAAAGAAACTTTACAGGGGCGATGACAGCGCCATCAAAGCGCTGACGTCAAGTATTCAAAAACATATGAAAAACAGTTATAGAACTTTAACTGAAAATAACATTTCGTACTCAAGAAATAAATAATTTATTTGCGTTTCGTAGGAAGTTTTCTACCTCCTCGTAAAACTATGCCACAGAAGGCTGAGAAGACAATGAGAAGACAGTCTTTTTGGTGACGGTCCAGACATCAATGCAGACAGAGGAAGCTGAGTGAAGGAGGATTACCTACTTACCTCGTAAGCCGGGGATCTTTTAGTAAAGGAAGACCAAAGAAAAGCTCGGACGAGAATTTTGAGGGCGGCCGAGTATTTCGTAGCAACGAAAGGACAAATAATGAACACGTACCAATAACAAGATTGATTTACATATATCGTATACCGGTCTTGAATATCATGTGTTTACCGAATTCTCACGCAACGCGTAGAAACGCAGTAAAGTTCTTTGGTACGTAGATTGAATCATGGGTTATTTAATGACGATGTTCAGACAGTTTATGTCTTGTAGGATTTGAGGTTTTCACAGCGGCGAATCCAAAGATGTCTCTCTCCTGGACTGTAGCACCGTGTAGTCTGGTAGAAGTTTACAAACCTATCAGAGGTCCTTGCTGCCTCAATCATCAGGGCGATTCTTTAAAAAAACTGGAGGAAGTGGTCGTGGGTTATTTTAAAGCGATATGGGACGTTGAATCTAACCGGAGATGTAAATGAGACGCTAACATCTACGATCTGAGGTTGCGTGCAAAAGCATTTTTGTGTTGAGGGTTGCGGGCTGCGGATTTCAAACCACTCACCTGTATGTTACCTATGGTACAAACATTACGTCACAACCAACACCAACATCAACAGAGTGACGTCATAACCGCTGTCAACAGTTACCACCTCGGCGTTATAAAGCCCCCAGGGATGTGCGAACTTGCTAATCCGTCAGCATCATTGGGTGTATATTTTAAATGTATTGTTCATTAGAGAGGCGAACATTTATGTCGGTTAGTAATTAGGTTAGTGGTTTCAATGAAAACGCGCCACTTCTCTAAACGTATCCTTCGTCTTGTTCCAGCTGACGTCTGACGTGGTAATCAACAGATGCAGGGCTAACAAGTGGGCTGGTAAGTACAAATATTAGCTTCGCATTGTACGTATTTTATTGTTGCCTGATCCTGATAGAGGGACGGCCTCCGGGTATGGAGGTTAGTTGCTAATATATTGAATAAGCTGTAGTGGACAGCGGTCGAGGTGTGGTCCTCCAGCTTGGGGGGTTGGGCGTAAGGCCAACAACCTTTCATCGTAAAAAAAACATTGTTAGGAACAAATTAACAAAGCCTCGGTCCAGGACGGACTCTTTGGATGATCATGGCAATTAGAACTTGAAATATTAGGAGTCTAATGCTGGGACACTGAAATCAGTGAGTAAGGAATTAATGTCAGGCAGGATCTATGGGAGATAGGAGTTGAAGGAGACAGGGTCCGGTGGAGGGCTTTGGTTAATTCGGTGATGAACCTTCGGGTTCGGTAAGCCATCTGGTTTGTTTGGTCCACTATTTGGGAAGCCTGAGGGAAAGAGACCGCTGGGGAGACCTAGACGTAGATGGGAGGATAATGTCAGGCGGGATCTATGGGAGATAGGAGTTGAAGGACACTGGATTTTGTTGGCTCATGACAGAGTCCGGTGGAGGGCTTTGGTTAATTCGGTGATGAACCTTCGAGTTCCGTAAGCCATCTGGTTTGTTTGGTCCACTATTTGGGAAGCCTGAGGGAAAGAGACCGCTGGGGAGACCTAGACGTAGATGGGAGGATAATGTCAGGCGGGATCTATGGGAGATAGGAGTTGAAGGACACTGGATTTTGTTGGCTCATGACAGAGTCCGGTGGAGGGCTTTGGTTAATTCGGTGATGAACCTTCGGGTTCGGTAAGCCATCTAGTTAGTTAGTGAGATTATTAGCACATTATATGTTGAATTATAAAGTATGAAGGCACAGAAAACGAATTCAAGTAATAAGAAGACATATTATTGTCTAGTGTTCATGTACTCGTATGTATATGTTTACATGTGCATTTCTAGGCCACGTTCCGGAAGTTGGTTGTACTTCCAAAAACAGGTTCTAGGTGTAGGTAAAAAGTGTACTTTCTTTACCCCTCTGATTGTTTGGTCCAAGTCTGAGAACAACCCAACAGAGTTAATGGGTCCCATGTTTCGGCTTGACCCAACCGTAGACAATGTTTAACAAGCGAGGGTTTCTGTGGTCCAAGTTTGAGTCGACTTGAACAAAGAAGATTTTTATCGTCAGGTGTCACTGACTGAACCAGTTCTGAAATGCTCTTATCCGTAAATACTAGGACGAAGGATAAGTCCTTGATCCATTTCGTTGCAAAACCTGAAAAGATAGCACTCGAACGCGTGGGTGTATGTGAGAAAATGACAATATTCAAATGAACCTCAAGGAAGTAGTCTATTCGAGGTCTACACGAGACGGAGAATTTATTAAATGGCTGAACAACTATCAGCTTTCCAAAAATAACTCTGTGCGTGAGTTAATTAACTCCTGATCTCACAAGCTGCCTCTTCTTAAGGGGATTTCAAATGAAATTAATGCGTTTCAATTTACCACGCGCAGAGATCATTATGTACAAAATTTCATAATAATTAATACGCACGGGAGAACACAGTTACTAAATATCATATGATCTGTGTCCAATTCTCAAATTATCATCGCGATCAAGACCATGGTGTCTATTACCCAGAACAAATTAACAAGGCTGCTTTAGAATATAATAATTTTTACATCTACTAATTCCTCGCCACGCAGAGCTGTGATTGGTTAAAATTACTAAATTCGCCTGAGACTATAAACCATAGTTTTCTGACGTGTTGAAAGCTTCTAAGTAATATAAATCCCCTATCCTTACGTCACATACAGCTTCTGATGCGTTGCTATACTTACCAGCTAGCTAGAGGGGCTTTCAGGAAATCCAGCCGTCGGTTGTTCATGACAGTGTGTGTATGAGCTGATATCCCAGCTATCCCTTTGAGCTCAGTGCAACCGCCGCCCTTAACACGTCACTGAAGCGATGCCCTCGGGCTAGCCAATGAGAGGGCCTCTGTGACCCAGTGTTGGCCAAACTAGAAACAGAGGGTCAAACAGTGAGGACATTTAGCGAGTTTTTATAACAAGAGTCTCTTCGTAGATTTCCCGTGTGAGAGGCGATGGCTTGGAACTTTGGGACACGCGCGGAGAATCCTTTTGGTATAGGGTTAACGAGGGTAATACTGACACGACGCTTAATGAGATAATGTTATAAAGAATTTTGTATTGTAGATTCTGTCATAGTTATGCGAGATATGGCCCCTTGGGAAGTAATTTGACAACGCGTGACCCTTAGGAGTGGCCAATGTTCCAAAAAAAGGTCGCAGTGTTAGGAAATAATTCTATTATTAAAAGGCTTCTGAAAATTCGGAATTTCGACGTACTACAATTGGTGAGGACTCAGAAGAACTGCTTTCGAATGCAGTTACGACGGGTAGGGTCTGAAGAGGGGCTGACGAGCACAAATTGATACTACAAAATGGTTCGAAGGTCCCCGTGAACTTGTGAGGACAAGTTTTGAAAGTCCGCGTGCTCCCACAGACGCGCGCGATCCCTAGGTGGTACGTGTGCCTTGATCGTGTCACGTGACTGTATGAAGTTACGAGAACAGCGTATCTTTTAACCATAAATTTACCGTGATAAATATGTTTGTGTTCTTCGAGGACCACGTTGAGTTTTTAATCACCTTGTAGATTTTACTTATTCGGAAAACTTTCGAGATGTTGATCTTTTTGTAAAATAAACACACAGCAGATATTCGCGTGCTAACTGGGTTCTCTATCGGTAAGTTACTCTATTAATTTTTATAATGCTGAAATACTTATTATAGGCTTCAGATACGATCGTAGCAGCTGTGTGGAGATTTTATCTTAATTATAAAATATAATGAGTACAAAATATCAGAATTTGGTAAACCTTTTACCTGTGTAAAAATTAATATTAGGCCTATCATTTTGTTCTCTTTAATAAATGTCCATAACATTTACTTACTACGTAGACTTGTGTCTTTGCAGCTGTTATCATAGTTTGTGTGGTAAATATGAACTGTTCAGATATTTCATGTATAGCCAGTTCTAGTTATTGGGGTCGCCACGTTGGTATTATTACTGACAAGAAACTACAAAGCATGAAGGTAGGTTTCGCTTTACTGAAATGGCTTTTATACCAGGTTTAATGAAAAGCCATCTAATAATTCAGAAGTTACGACATCCAAACGGATGTAATGAGAGATAGACTATATCTCATTTTAGACCGAGAAAGCACATCTACTAAAAGGTAATGCTATTTGTAATGTGCGTCCCTTGATGAAATCATAACGAATTCTATTCCAGAACTTACGAAGAACTGTAAACATAACGGAGCATCACTTCGCGTGTCATTTCAGTTTGTACGAAGTTCTCCCGAAGGGAAAATTACTCCCTTAAAAAGAATTGTATCTTTATTATGACTTCTGCGCTGCGCTGCGCCGCCATGACACTCGTTTGTCTAACAGCTTGAAATACAACATTCCCGTTATTCCCTTAACAGCAGTAAAGCAATTTCAGAACTTCCGTTTAGAGTTTCTGTAATATGTTTATATATTTTTAAGGAAAATACTAGGAAACATTCTCATTTCTTTGTACATTGTCGTACAACGTATCTGAGTTGATAATATTAAAATGTTGAAGGTGCGAAGTTCTTCTAAACAGGGTCGAATAGTGGATGTTTTAATCGTAATCAAAATTTCAGTTATTGAAAGGATTAAACTGCTCGTTTCTTAATTTGCATGTTAACTGCATATTTTACAGAGTAGGACGACATTCAGTAACGAATTGGGAAGGATACGGTGGCTGATTTCAAGGTTATATCCCACCTTCTCCCCGGATGAACTGAGGAGAATCACGTCATGAATGCGTAGTATAGGCCTAACTCAGGTCTGAACCCATCTTTTCATCCGAGACAAAATGTAAATTCCTCTGTATGGATGCTGAATCCAGATTCATGGATTCAGACACTATTAAGCCTAGTGCAGGTCGCTCGGGTTACATTGCGAAGTCGATGTGTGGCTCGCGGGCCATAGTTTTGACACTTATTACAAATCGTAATAGTAATTAATCTTAGGGGAGAATAAAAAATTTAGAACGTTTGTAAACAAAGGGGTGAAGTTGTACGCGTATCGGAATGAATAAGGGATGATGGAGAAAATTACTTTATTAAAACGTCATGCGTTGTAGACCACTGTATTCCCACATCTAATATATTTTTAGATAAATTATATGAATAAATACGAGGGAAAGTATACACACTGGGGAAATGAAAAATACAAGAAGATTTGTGGTTAGGCAAACCGAAGAAATGAATCCACTTTAAAAACTTCTGTGCAGATGAATGGATCGTGTGTAAGAATGGACTGCAAAGAACTGGTTCCGGACACTTTTGTTGTGGTGGGCCTTTGTGAACTGTCGGGTTCCATAGGAGTAGGCAGTTTCATGATTCGCTGAGCTATGGTAATAAATATAAATTGCATTAAAGAACATATTAAGAGCTGATTTAAGTCGGGTAATACTTGTTACCGTGCAGTTCAGAACAATTTCTCTTCATGCCTGTTCTCTAGAAAGTATCGTTACACAGAACTATAATTTTGCCTGTTTTCTTTGTGGGTCTGAAACTTAATATTTTACCATAAGGTAGTATATTTGCGTCATATTGTGAATTAGGTTAATATTTTAATATTTTCCGTCAAATCACAATTTTAATAAGATAATAAAATATAAAATATTTAAAATATCATTTCACGTTCCGCATCGAATGATCGATTTACAAATTGGAACGTCTCTTACGACATGTTTCGGTTATATTTAACCGTCCTCAGGTATAATTAGATTGGTAAATTTAAAACTCGAATTACAATCATTTACAATGTTATGTAGTTTATTAAAATGTTCTTATCATATTACTCTTATATATTAGAACGAAGGTATTGTTTTTATATGGCGTGGTTCATCTTATGTTCAATATTAGTCTGTAAAGCAATGATTTAAATAAATAAAACATTAATAAATATGGAGTAATATAGAAAACAAAATGATGGAAGTAAATAAATGTATAAGTAAAATAAAATTAAATTAATTTAATAAAACATACCGGTGATGAGTTGATAGAGACATGACGTGTCTGGCGGAAGACATCTAGAAGTATTACTGTGTCGGGTCGAGGTTTAATACTGAATTGCGGTTGCTCGTGGAGTGCGTAGGTGAAAGGAGGTTGTTATGGTTGGGGTCAAGGATCTGGAGGGCATTGAAGATGGAGTTATCGAGTTTTAAATTTACCAATTTAATTTATACCTGAGGACGGTTAAATATAACCGAAACATGTCGTAAGAGACGTTCCAATTTGTAAATCGATCATTCGATGCGGAACGTGAAATGATATTTTAAATATTTTATATTTTATTATCTTATTAAAATTGTGATTTGACGGAAAGTATTAAAATATTAAAATATTTTACCATAAGTAAAGAACACCGACTGAGGATGATTAGGAACTGAATTCTTAAGAGAATATTTCGACCAAAAGAAGATGAAGTAACAGGAGATGGGGAAAATTGCGTATTGAAAAGCTCCACAATTTGTAAAATATATCAAGTATTAGTAGGACGGTTAAATTATATATGACGTTTGGTAGGGATGGAAAAATATGTACAAAATGTTGATTGGGAAGCCTGAAGGACAGACGCCAATCGGAAGACGTAAACGTAGATGGAATAGCGAAATTGAAATGGATGTTATTGAAAGTGAGTGAGAGGTTGTGTTCGAGATTGATCTGGTTCGTGTTATGGACAGGTTGAAATCTTTTGTGAACAAGGCAATGAATCATCGGATTCCGTCAAAGCCAGAGAATTTCATGGCCAGTTGAGCGACTATCATCAACTCCTCAAGAGGGAGTCTGCTTCACGGAGCAATTAGGTGATCCACACACGGTGACACCACACTTGACATCCGACTTTGTTGATGGAATCCACTGCCCTCCAGTAACTCATTTTCGAAGTACTGTCTGTCTGAGCGGAGATTTGACTGGACCTCGCATCCGCGCTTGCGTGCTGTTGTAACATGTAGCGTACAAACACAATTCTCTGTTAATATTATAGCTTTCTAGTGTTTTAGTCTTTCTACAGCGTTTAGTATTGCATAGTTTATATAAAATATAATACATTATTCGGGTAACTGGTAACACACACGTAGTTAAATATCTTGCCTGTTGCTTCAACAGACGGAACATCTTTATTAATGAGCAAAGGATTCAGGACAGCATTCAGCGTGACGTCACCGCCGCAAAGTCAAGTCAATTCTCTGCTCAGACAGACAATACTATTTCACCGTGCCATCAGACGGCAACTGTGCAGATCCTGGGTGGCGTGATGATATCTCGAGATATCTTCCCCACTGAAATGACATGAACTACAAGAAAATGTTTATTATAATAACTGAAATATGCCTCTGGTTTAAGAGAATTATGAGCACAGTTCAAAATTAAAGATAATTTGAATACATGGCGTGTTTCTTACAGTTCGACTCCAAAATCTCTCCTACACTTGAACGGAAAAATCAAAGCTATGAAAGTACAGGTAAATACTGAAGTTTTTAAATTTATAATTAAACAGTTGAATTGAGTACAGTTAAGAGTGTGTCGTAGACGACATATGGGGAAAATATTGTCATAAAGATATTTTTAAAGTAATTTCGCTATGAATTATGTTTTAAAATTCACAGAAAAATCTGTTTGCATAATAGATTTTACACTAGAGCAGTTAGTATATGATGAATTGTTTCCTAGAAGCCGAAAAACGTCTTTGTTGTTTACTAAGAAGTAAGAATAGAATAAAAAGGAAACGTGAAGATTTCTGTCTTCTGGGTTATTGCGCTGTGTAGTCTGGTCGATGTTAACCAACGTTTCAGAGGTCATACTGCCTCCGTCATCAGAGTATGAAGATTTCTGTCTTCTGGGTTATTGCGCTGTGTAGTCTGGTCGATGTTAACCAACGTTTCAGAGGTCATACTGCCTCCGTCATCAGGGCGATCATCGCCCTGATGACGGAGGCAGTATGACCTCTGAAACGTTGGTTAACATCGACCAGACTACACAGCGCAATAACCCAGAAGACAGAAATCTTCATATTCACCGCTGTGAGAACCTCAAGTCTTACAAAAGGAAACGTGTTTCTGCGTTTGAAGGTAAATTTCATATATCTTCTTTGTACCGGTCTTCACTTGGCTATCGTGGGGATTAGATTAAGGTAATGGCTTTCCACTAAGCAGGTTAATGTTGCACGTTTTCGCCTTCTACATTTATTTGCGTTTCAAAACTTCTTGCTGACCGTGACTTAAAAACGTCCGCATTTTTTCTGTTACATACTTCTGGAAGCCCATTACTTTTTTGTTAGAAATGGAAATAAATGTAATGATAGCTGTCTTCTGGATTGTTGTGCCGTGTAGTCTGGTAGAAGTTTACCGACGTTTCAGAGGTATTTGCTGCCTCCATCATCAGGGCGATAGTTACTCACAAGACTCACTGCCGTGAAAACCTCAAATCCTACGAAATAAATTTAGTTTCGACGTAGACTTTCTCTATCCCGTTACAGCAAAATAATAAATTATGAATTTCAATAAAGAGTTATCTATTAGTTAAGAACTCACCAAGGGAAGAGGTATACAGCATGCATTATGAGTAGTACTTTGCCTATGACGTTAATTTATTAAATCAAAAAGAAGTTGATGGAGGTTGTGGGTCGGTTTCATCTTAAGGCCGATTATTTTATTTATTTATTTATTTAGTGTTCTGTCTGACGACAGGTCCATATGAACAGGATCCTTCCATCCTTTTCTCGGACTGGGACCTGTTCATATACGTTCTTGGCAGATGATCCAGAAGTGGTTTGCCATTGCCTTCTTCTGTGTGTGAATGGAGTAATTGTTGGGATGCCACGGAGGAAAACTCCGTGTTGCCTAGACCACGGCGTTGCCCAACACAAGTTATAAATTTGGGCACCGCCGGGAATCGAACCCGAGACCACCGTGGCTACAAGGCCGATTATATACGGGAAAAGGGTCTCAGTTTCAATCTGGATGGATTTGAAACATCGTTTTCCATGTAGTAGGCACTTATTTCACTAACTAAGCTTTTCTAGCTCATCCCACAGAAAACTGCAAATGAGAAGGAAGTACTTCGTATCGTCGTGTGATCAGAGCTGTCTCCTCTTAACACGCTTTGTGCGGTTTACCACAAGAGACAAACAAGCTGTGCGGTTATTCCAGTCCTCACGGAACCGGTCGTGTTGTTGATGACTGTTCTACTTACCTATCACGCCACTTCAAAGGGGTTGGCGCAGGTGGTTTGTAATGACTGTTGCACCTGGGCGCGGTCTCCAGCTCAACCGTACCTCAAAGCCATTGCCGTTGGAGTTCAGTAGCCCAACTAATGCTGCGGTTATGTGGTTAGCACTCCTGATTCACGTCCAGGGGGTCAGAGCTAACTAGACTCTGTCAGGAGAATGTCTACACAAACTTAGAAGGGTAGCAGTTTTCCTCATCGCATCAAGAACGTTGTGGGTTATGCCTTAAAATAAGACACGGCCATTCTGGGTTTTACCACGTTGAAAGAGACACCTTCTTCCCCTTTCCCTTGCTCTAAAAATTGTCAGGGTCGTCTCTTTACAATTTGTCCTCCACTTGAAGAAGCTGGAAAAGTTATTAAAAAACTCAGTATTTAATAAATGAATCTTCAGGGATTACTGTTAATATAAGTTCTGTAAATATACGCGTGCCGGGGCGTAACGCTGACCACTCACCTCATCTAGGTCGAGAATGAGTAGGAGCTATACCGCCTCTCCCCCCAAGCGACCTATATGGCGTATAGTGGGACAGCTTTATTTTAAATATGCGCTTACTCGTAGAGATAGAATATGACAAGATACCGCTATGTTTACCGATAGTTAACGTTCGCTTTCCTTATTAAAGCAAGAAAAATGTGACAGTCGCTTAAGAACATACACTTTGGCAAAAAAAAAACAACATTTCGATCTAGGTCGTATGCTTTGATAACGCGATCATGACTCCTGAGTTATAAAAGTTAATTTCCCTAAACCTAAGCGTACTGGGTCTCACTCTCCGTGTCCAGTTCGTGAGGAAATTTTTTGGAACTATTTTCCGTCTGTCACCAAACATTAATTGAGCCTGGAGTCAGAGACAGATGGATTTCTCTTTTATTTTACTTGGATGATAGGCGTAATGTGAATCTTGATCGATAACGTGGACTTTTCTATGACACAAAAAATTTACAGTCTATTGAACTTTTGTTACACGTCTGAAAGCTTCTATATCTTAATACAAAAATATTAACAAGAGAAAATGAAAGTAAGTAACTTTGCTGTTAAATCTACGCGGGTCATAGCAGTTCGTTCACGGTTTTACTGATTTCCATCTGACTATTTTAATAGGCAGTTTGCCTTGTTGATTAAGAATGGAAATTTTATTGTCTTCATTAACAAAATTCACTGACACTGTTTTCGTAAGACGCTTCCGGCATATCTGAGAAAGATTTGATACTCCAAGCTTACCTGTTGTAAGTAATACCCAAAATGTTATTGAAGAGGACTTAATCATCGAAAATCACAGGGACACAGCGAGCTAAGAACTTTTACGTGTGAATAGTCTGAGAACAAGAATGGCGCGGATATCTGAGAACCTACAAGTGTGGGCTGAAACCTAATGTATCCTCTTTAATAAAACATAAATGGATCAGAATTTTTCAATGAAACTAAAACATGTACAAAGTTTAGAGTTCATTCTTCAAAATGTCACATAGTCACCTTCTACTTCAACACATTTACAGCAACGATAAACTGATTTTTCAGATCCGCTCTTGTGAGAGGCTGAGTTTTGAACACGAAAACATCTTCTCACAGCAGTCTTCACTTCTTATTCCGACCCAAAATGCTGGCCCGTGCATGTTCTTGAACAAATGGAAGAGATTAAAGTCAGTCGTTGCCAAATATGGGTAGTACGAGGATGTGGGAATAGGGCAAAAGCCACGCGTTCAATCGCCTCTCTTGTCAGAGCACTGACGCGAGGTCTATCGTTGGCATGTTGAAGTATTTCGTGGTTTTCGTTCCGAACTCTCACGAATCCTTTCATCAACTTATTTAAGGATTCAGTACAACGTACAGAATTAGTGGTTGACCCACGTTTTATAAAATCCGAAGAATTTTGCCATTAACATCCAAAAACGCAAGTTATCATCTCGTGAGCTCGAACACGAAATCGATCGATCATTCGGGTTTCTACCTCATGCCATGAAAGAACACTCTTACAAAAGAACTGGACACTTTAGCGTTTAGGGCACCATTCGCGTATAGCTTAAACTCCAACCGGAAGGAATAAAATTGTCCTGTTTACCTAGACTTACCCTATCAAATATACAAGAACCTTCCGTGAACATTTGTCACCCTATAAAATTATTAAGGATTGTCTCTGAGGTGCTGTGCATCCCTGGTTATATATAATGCGTATGTTAAAGGTACAAGGCTTGGGTTAGTTTTGCCCCTTGTGTGTAAGGAAGAAGATTGGTTGTGAAGGGTAGTACGGCTTTAGGGGCAGGGCGTAGTGGAGGGGTTGAAATTCTGTAAGCCTAGTTTTGAAATTCTATCACGTCTGCCTCCTGTCGGTATACAGAGCTGCTGCATACTAAAAGGAGGTCTAGAAGCTTCGGCCTTTAGATGGGGTTTAATGGCAAATGTATAATGAGAGCAGTTGGCATTCCTTGACGTTCAGCGTCCACTGTAGGAGAGGCGGAGGGTAGCAGACAGTTTCCGACAGGGTAGACGAAAATCCCAGCTGGCAATTTGACTGCAAATCCTCGGATTAAGAGAGAAATGTTATTTCGTCACTCGTTTGAAGCTCGTGGCTGGCGGAACAACTGTGTTTATTGGGCGGGACTGTGAAGTCTCGTCGGTATACTTTAGCGGAAATGTTTTCAGATGCTTGTAACTAACTGGGACAAATACAAGACGCTTCAGTACAGAGGAAGGAATAACGAGGCAAAGAAGAGAAGATAAATTAAAGAATATAGATGACAGAATATATAATAAAATTCAGGTCAATACACAAAACTATATTTGGATGTTAAAATTTAAAATTTAAATGTTAAAATTTTAAATTCTAACATTTAAATTTAAAATTTAAAATTTAAAATTTTAACATTTAAATTTTAAATTTTAATATTTAAATTTTAAATTTTAACATCCAAATATAGTTTTGTGTATTGACCTGAATTTTATTATATATTTTAATCAAAAACACAAACATGACGCATGTAAACCATAAATAGATGACAGAATTAAAAATAAAATAAATATGATGTATGTATAGAAGCGAAACAAAGTAAATAATATAAAGGAGACTTAAATGGAAACAAATTTGAAAAAAAAGGAATATAATGTATTTAGACAAAGATAAATATACCCTGACAAGGGGAAAGGAACGGAAGAAACAAAGAAGTCGTGTGATGATTAGGCAAATGAAAGTACGAACAGGTGCAAAGCGAGAATGAGAAAATGAGAGAAGAGATAGGAAGAATTGTAGGTGAGAAGAAACTAACAATTATTTATTTTAATCCGTCTTATCACAATATTTAAAATTTCTTAAAATTAAGATAATAAAATATCATTGTTTTAAGTTCGTAAATAATTTACACCTGATGATGGTTTTATAAAAACTGAAACATGTTGTGTAAAAGATGTTCCAAAATGTAAATCGATCAATCGATATGGAACATCAATGATATTTTATTATCTTAATTATAAGAAATTTTAAATATTGTGATAAGACGGATTAAAATAAATAATTGATATAATATTCACAATATGACGCAATTACACTATCTCAGAAGAAACTAAGTGAATACGAAACGTAACTAGGAAAAAGATAAAATAGAGAAACAGATGAAAATGAAGATGGCTGTCTTCTGGCTTGTTGAGTCATGTGGTCTGGTAGAAGACGTCACCCTGATGATGGCTGTTGCCTCACTGGAGGATGCAACAACTCCAAAGGCAGTCGCCGTGTTTGCCGTTTCAATTCATCATCGCAGTAGTAGTTTCCACAGATTGCTAGTGATTTGCCGGGCTGTGGCTACCTTTGACCGTCTCGCCTAGACAAGCGCAAAGCTCAGATGTCTCTGTCTAACAAAACGGAATTGCGAGATAGCGACAGAGTTTCCTTCCTCACCACAAAACCATTTGCCTTGGTTGCAAGAGGACATTGCGGTCGAGTCTGTGGTTCCCGTGCAGTCGTAAGAATTCTCGTCATCGG
Organism: Zootermopsis nevadensis; assembly: GCF_977971745.1. Classification (NCBI taxonomy): domain Eukaryota; kingdom Metazoa; phylum Arthropoda; class Insecta; order Blattodea; family Termopsidae; genus Zootermopsis; species Zootermopsis nevadensis. The sequence goes on from NW_028259145.1 coordinate 4,380,487, forward strand.
AAACAGAGAGACGGAGAATACTGGCTCGTGATCGATAGGAAAATTACGTTGCGAGAGTTTCAGATATGATGACGAAATAGGAACAGCTAAGTGCATGCGACGAAACACGACAAAGGAATTTTGTACCGCAGTATAGACGATGCAAATACAAATGGACCTTAACACAGATAAGCTGCTTAGGCCTCTTACTCGCATCTCTGCGTTCTTATCATTTTCCTCACACTCCTCTCCATTCCTGCATTTGTTTTCTTTATTCTTCTGTCCTTATTTCTTTTGTAGGCGTTCTTTACCGTCTAGTACGAGCGAGGAACACCTTTTGTATCGTCCATTCCTCTCTGTCTATTGCGTATTTCTCGGGGATTCTCGAAATGCGGGTACTCAACCTGCATTATCCGATACACATTGCTCAGTAACAGCGTCTAATTATAGTATAAAAATATATTAAAGCATTACTAAGGATATGAAAGGAAGCGATTTTGGCCTTATTGAAGGAACTGTCTGGCATTTGTTACGATGTGCTGATGAAACCACAAAAGAGTCAAGAAAACCGGTGCATTCGAACGGAAAGCAGGAACATTACCAACCCGACTGCAAAGGTTTCCCATCAATTCAAAAATCCTGTATAAATAACAGGAGCGTCAGACTGCAACCCCAGAAAACAAGAGCAAGTGAGTCCCCCGGGTTCCAAATTGTACGCACTGCAGTGTTGTATCGTTTCCCCTAGTCTCTCTACCAAACATTCGGATTACGAATTAAAGTATCCAGCATCGCTTCACTGCACTTGGTGTCCAATAGGGGGGCAGACAGAGGAAGAAACTGAACAAACACATAAAATACAATACATATTTCGTACCGTGCCACGGTGGTCTAGCGGTTAGAACGCTGGCCTTGTAATCCTGGGGTCTCGGGTTCGATTCCCGGCGGTGCCCGAATTTATAACTTGTGTTGGGCAAGGCCGTGGTCTAGGCAACACGGAGTTTTCCTCCGGGGGCTTACCCGGTTTCTCCGTGGCATCCCAACAATTACTCCATTCACACACAGAAGAAGGCAATGGCAAACCACTTCTGGATCATCTGCCAAGAACGTATATGAACAGGTCCCAGTCCGAGAAAAGGATGGAAGGATCCTGTTCATATGGACCTGTCGTCAGACAGAACACTAAATAATAATAAGATGAGGTGGTCTAGCGGTTAGAACGCTGGCCTTGTAATCCTGGGGGTCTCGGGTTCGATTCCCGGCGGTGCCCGAATTTATAACTTGTGTTGGGCAAGGCCGTGGTCTAGGCAACACGGAGTTTTCCTCCGTGGCATCCCAACAATTACTCCATTCACACACAGAAGAAGGCAATGGCAAACCACTTCTGGATCATCTGCCAAGAACGTATATGAACAGGTCCCAGTCCGAGAAAAGGATGGAAGGATCCTGTTCATATGGACCTGTCGTCAGACAGAACACTACAAATAAAAAAAAATACATATTTCGTAATTAAAAGTTTCTAGACAGAATATCCACTAGAAGAGAATGGCCTCCTAGAAGCGTCATCACATGGCTAGGCTACGCGTCGCAGAACTCCTTTGTAACGGGAATGACGCACCCACCGTCATCTGCATAGTGCGCAATGTTTGCGAAGTAAGAATATTCTAAAGCGGTAGAACAATGCTGGTGATACTGTGATACAAAGAGAGAGATAGAGAGAGCAGTGTTCCCACATGAAGGAAGGTCCTCCACATAGTAGGTCGAGAGTTTCAACTACCCCCCATATGCACCCCTCCAACCGAAAACTCCCTCAACCTTATGCTCCCACTTTATGTTTGGCTTCTTCGAGACAATCTTATTATCCCTGTGTGTGGTACAGTCTGAGTATAATACCCCGCAGAAGAAGTACACCACGTTCCCATATCCGAGAAGGAATATGAGTAAAATGTTTGAAAAATTAGAGACACCTTTACCAGTTATTATTTAACACACGAATTAAATAATCAAACGTCATTTGTTTTTATTTTTTATTACTTACCATTTTAAGATGGCTGTCTTCTGGATGGTTGTGCAGTGTAGTGTTGTTGAAGTTTACCGACGTTTCAGACAAAACCTTTTGTCATTCCACGCACTGTAGTTTCTACTTTCTACAGATTACATGTGAAGTTCTTCCTTCTTGAACTTCAGGAATTAAAACGTCCTCGTCACTTTTCGCCATTACTGCCACACAACACTAATAGCGTGGCATACTGATTGCAGTTCATTTACACAGCTATAGGATTTCGCCTTATGGCTGTGTTAACTGCTACTACGCATGCGTAATGTCGATACCATGATCTGGTACCCCAGTGATATTACTCTGAAAATATATGAGGTTTTATTACAAAACGATATCGCTTGCGTGTTCAAATACATCGCTTAGGCGTTCGCGTGGCCACTTACCTGACAAGATGCGTGATATATTTTCTGTAGCTCTCTTTTTTCATACTTGTTCGTACTCCGAGAAAATGTACCACGGAATCAGTAGTTCATGTAAGTATTCTGGTTACAAAAATATTTATTGGTATCCTACGATTCTCAAAATAACGAGAGATTATTTCCTAAACAGCATTAACGATATAGGATTTGAGACTTTCTCGGCGAGTAAGTAAACTAAAGTTTGTCCCACTATACGCCATGTAGGCACTTGGGATGAGTGGAGGTATAGCTCCTCTCTTCCTTGACCTCGGCACTAGAGGGGATGAGTGGTCAGCATCACGACCCGGCCGGCTTTACCCCCGGGAAAGGACCCCGGGACCCATTGTAGAGGAGGCTGGGTGGGCCCCAGAGGCTAGAGGAAAAATCTTCTGTCCCCGTCGGGGACCGAACCCCGGTCGTCCAGCCCGTAGCTAGTCACTGTACTGACTGAGCTATCCCGACTCATATGTAAGTATGTAGTTGACTAAAAAATTCTAAAGGAAGACTTTGAAGAACTGCTACTTCATTCTACACTTTACTCTTGTTATCTTTTCGATGTTCATTTATTTAATCTATTCTCTACGGCCACGAAAATTGAATTCCTTTGTAAGCCTCTTTCCTTCGTTCTTCTCTGTATGTTTTATTTATTTCTATTCTTTATTTAGTTACTGGGCGTTCAAAAGAATTGCTTAAATTCTGGTTTCATCTCGATAGCAGAATTCTATCCAGCAGATGTTCCATTATCTGCTGATATTTTAACCTCTCATCGTTCACTCTGTATCATACGAACTGATTAGATTATAGTCGCCTTGTGCTGTTTGGTGTTATTCATGAGATACGTCTTGTCACCACCTTATGCAGAGGTGTTGCAAAAAAAATGGGCCCCAGCGGAATAACCGAAAAAGAAAGGACTGAGTTTGTAATAGACTTTATAAAATTCTGAGCTCCGCTGGTTAATTTCTGCTGTTTTCAAAAACCAAAAATAAGTTAGTGTTGAGATTTACCTTATATGCCCACGGACTTTCCAGCCATAAAAATGGCTCTTAATAATATCCCAGCTCCTGATTTGTTGCTAAAATATTGACTGAACCAGAGGAATGTGTTATGAAGTTCTTCAGTTGTCTAAATCGTCAGATAGACAATGGAGACTTAACCTCGTACGTTTCATTATAAAAATTTTGTAACATGTTTAAAACATGTAGTTTCCAAAATTTAGTGCATTATGAGACAAATAATATGTAACAAGTGTTTTAAACTATATTTTACCAAAGGAATTTAACACTGCAAACAAAAAAAAAAACTACAAGAAAACACTAAAGAAATGCTTTCCTCACAAGATCAGAAATAATCGATTCTTATTCTCTAACACGCCGATGTTCAACCCTTTCCGCTGTCAACCTCACACACAGACTGAACAAATTAAAGTGAATTATGGAAGTAACACAGAATTACGAGAAAATGTATGAACTTGCGTTTGAATTAGTATAAAACACGAATTAAAGAGATAAATTACTGTGAGGAATTATTATTATTATTTATTATTGACTGCAAATGGGTTTATACCCGGTGGCAGTGACCTACAATAAGATACAAAACAATGAGACAGAACAGAACAATGAGATACATCAACACAATGAGACAGAACAAAACAATAAACAAAAGGACACAACAAAAACAATAAGACACATCAACACAATGAGACAGAACAAAACAATAAAAAAGGACACAACAAAAACAATAAGACACAACAAACAATGAGATACATCAACACAATGAGACAGAACAAAACAATAAAAAAAGGACACAACAAAAACAATAAGACACAACAAACAATGAGATACATCAACACAATGAGACAGAACAAAACAATAAAAAAAGGACACAACAAAAACAACACATCCCACTCAAAATCAACCAACTCATAAATTATGAACTTAATAACAATTAAATCAATATTCAATTAATCAATCCAAATTATATTATCCCTTTATAATCGGTTGCACAATACGACACATATTTACTCCGCAAGAGGTCATTTCAAGTGATTTATGTTCACTGGATTGTGATATGAAATTATCTACTGTGTTTTATTCTTACTAAAATAAAATCTTTCGTTATTGTTACAAGTACTCTCTTAACATATGAAATGAGCTGTCTTAAGTTTGTTGACGTCTTTTAAAGTGGGCGCATCACTGTACTAAGTTAGAAGTCGAAAGTTTCAACAGACGTTCTCTAGTGTTCAAAAAGCGATTTGGAAGCTGCCAATGAAGATGAAGAAATTCTCCATATACATTACTCAATTTATTAATCATGCAACAATTTCATTGCTTTCTTTTATAACAGATAAAAATATTTTTTATACAAATTTTCTAGTTATAAAAAACAGCAGAGTTTTTTTTAAAGACACCATGTAGTGATCAGACTGTCGACACAAACGTCCGTTCCTCTATTGTACCTTGACATGCTGTTCCTTTCGCCTGTCTTGGTCGTACCTATAATCAGCTGACACTTATTCTAACGCTCTGAAATTGTGTTTGTCGTATGAGCCGAAAGTTTTCAGCAACCATAAAAAAAACAAGTCTCCCTAAGGCTCGATGCACACGAGCGAGTTATTTTCGCGAGCTCGCTGCGACATTTTCTCGCGCGTTTTAGCAGTACATGTGAAGCAATGGAGCAATGCACACTATGGCGGTACGCCGCGAGGACGCGGCGAGCAATTTGCGCTCGCCAACCACTGCTGCTTCGCAGCGAGTTCGCAGCGATTTCGCCGATCGCCGCGAAGCAGCAGACTGTGTGAAAGCATTGGGCAGTGCACACGTGCTTCGCAACCCTCGCAACAGCTCAGAGTCACAACCAGCATTTCTAGAGGAGGTATTGCAAGCCTCATCGCAGAATCTTTACTTTTGTTGGATGCATCCAGTTTTGCTGCTAGCTCATCAAACGACTTTATACTCATACGACAATAATTATGAAATTTACTTTCATCTTCTCTTAAATCTGTAAACATTGTCACGAACGCTCCTTTTAACAGCCGTGAACTAACCAACGGGTGTGTCCAATACTTCCTATTGCGTTTTTTAAGGATGTATTCATAAACGAAATAGGCAAACACTACACGTTTTCTTCTGTACACATCCATTTTGGGTGCCATCCAATCTAGCACTGGTGGGAGTTTTTCGGCGAACTCGCAGCGATGACGCTACGTGTGCACTGTCACGGGTTTCCTCGCTGCGAGCTCGCGCGACATTTTCTCGCTCGTGTGCATCGAGCCTAACCCATCTAAGTAATTCCAGGAAGGTACACATTTTTACAAACTATGTCTCTGGAACCATGTTTAAGACAATTCTACTACCTAACTTCCGACCTCTCAATAGTCATCCGGTGTCATTGCATATGAGCTGATCTTATTATTTTAAAGAACGAAACATAATTATATTATTCTTTGCAGCAGTAACTATTTGGAAGGTCATTTTGATAAGCTTTTATCAAATGTGTCTTTAAATATTGCAGTTTAAAATTCTACTAGAGTTTCGCTTGTACATACGATTTGGGGTGGGTGAATATTTGTTGTAACAGCAAGATATCGAGAAAAATTTATTTTTTCTGTGACTCGTGGCAGTAATTTTTGTCGAGTAACACTTACGAAAGAAGAATTTTCTTGTTTGTTTGTTTGTAATTGTTAAGAACAATTGTGTGTATATACATTTCTTATTTCCTAATTAATTCAGGAATATAACTATCATTACTTAAGCGGAACGTCAAGGTTCATCTCTGCTAACAGCAAAATACATCGTTTGAAACCATTCTGATCACGTCCAACCCCTGCCAGTACTCAAATATCACGTTTTTGTGAAATGTACGTATTTCTGACTTCCAAGCCATCTTAATTTTTGTGACGTGGAACTTTAGATGGATATTTGTTAGCTCTCCTACGCTGAAACCACCAATTTGGATAAATTTACCTTGCCCGCTGCCCGCATCTGTAATTTACAAAAACGTACATTACTTTGCACTCAATCTTTATTTCCGTAAGGATTCTCTCAGTTTTATAGCCATGGCTTGGGTATTAATCTAGTTTAAATTGTGCCCTTAGATATACCAGAATTGTTTCCTTCCATATCCTTACCCATACGAATGTAATATTTATCTTTCCATTGACATAATACATTATTTAAATTATGATATAATTTCCCAGTAAACGCTAGTAACACGTATGTAACTTAGGAACCAATATTTTATGCAGGCCTCCGACTTATATAGATCATACAACTCAGGATCAAGCAAATTACGTATCGAGATTTTAATTTTCTGCTTATCATTATTTATTCCTTAATTCTAAATAACTTACTCAACGTATAATCCGTAATAAAGATAGACCATTCTCCGACTCCAAGGTTTGAAATAGTGACTTCCACTAGTATTATTTAGAGCCAGTCAATTAATTACTGGAGTAGTTAGCAGCAGGTCGCCCGCCTATCGATTCTGGAGCGATTCCAGCGGGAGGTGTCAGAAATGTTACCACTGTTGGCACCAACTGAAGACGACGTCCAGTCGCCATTCTGTAAATAAGACAGGCGACAGTGCCAGAAGAGGATCGGTATTACAGATTTCTACTATGCTTACTAATGTTTCTATACGATATATTTCTAAACACTTGTTACGAGGAGTTTTAGTTTAAAGTGTAAAGTTATTCAGTCCTGTTTGGTGATTGTTGCTGTCTCGTAGATTTTTATATGATTTATAATTATATTATATTATATTTTATTTGCTTAAAAACGGTGTTATATTATATTTTATATGCTTCATAATCATATTATATTATAGTTTTATGTGCTACATAATTTTATTATATTATATTATTATGTGTTTCATAATTTTATTATATTATATTATTATGTGCTTCATAATTTTATTATATTATATTATTATATGCTTTATAATTATATGATATTTTATATGCTTCATAATGGTGTTATATTATATTTTGTGTTTTATAATTATTTTATTTTATTTTATTGTATGCTTCATAATCATAGTAGCAAGGAATGTTTTGAACGTACGTTGAACAGGAAAACGTTAACACACTTTTTATGCTGAATGTCCTTTGTAAATAAACAAACAAAAATTACCATCCATTAATTGCAGGCAGCAACATAGCAAATGAGACTTACTGTTAAGTCATGTTCGTGTTTTTTTTTAAATTTTTTACATGATTTCCTTCTTTAATTATAAACTTGTAATTTTGTTCCTAAATTTAATCGCTTCTTTATTGCTAAGTGTTCCCAATCAGCTACATTTTTAATGCAGAATCTTATAGCATAATTGGAAAGCATAACTACATACTAATAGCATGAGCATGGTTAGGTATGCACCACGACTTATAATAGCGTGTTATTATGTTATCAATGCGAAGTGTGCTACCAATTCGAAAACAACGAGAAACGCTGATACAGACCACAAAACCAATAACAGCAATGCATATGTGTACTTAACTTCCGCTAACAACTTACGTGAAGAACTTATACCTCCTGCTGTCCATTGATTACATAAAAAGGTGACATAAATTACAAAACACGAAACACATTCCTTTATTTTAACGTTCTGCTCCAATAGCTACACGAGTCAATTAGCGCATGTAACCTAAAAACATATAATTTGAAACAAGACAATACGTACGTTAAGTAAACATTTTAAAATATTTTAGTAAACAGTACACAGTAGCTGAAGTTGGGAAAATGGTGATTTCAGATTAATCAATTCGGACAAAAGACTCATTATACCAAATGTATTTGCCAAAACTTATTGACATTAGGAAAAATAAAAACCTCATTGACAGCTAAGGCACAGCAAATAGCGAAATTTCTGCGTGAAATGTAAAACAACCAGGACTTAAGGTTTCCTCGGCGGTGGGTCTGAAGATGGCTGTCTTCTGGGTTGTTGTGCCGTGTAGTCTTCTATAAGTTTACCATCATGATTGAGGCACAAAGGACCTCTGAAACGCTGGTAAACGTCTACCAGACTAGACGGCGTAACAACCCAGAAGACAGCCATCTTCTAAAACCGCCAAGGTCAGATTGTAAAGCCATTATAAATATTTGACGTCAAAGCAACGCCATCTCTACGAAATATGTTAATTTTTAAGTTTCTACAATTATAGTTGTAGTTCTATGTATAATAATATTTAAGAAAAAAAAATAGTAATAATAATAATAGTCTTTGATCAAAATTCAACTCTTCGTAATTTCTGGCGGTGTATATTTGTGATATCTCGTATTCTTCGGGGTTAAACAGGAAATTGTCTACCGCCGATTCATTTGCAATATCAGCATATACCAAAATGCTCCATTAAACATTTATCGATGTTTATGTTCCATTTAGGTACAGAATTGTACACCTAAAATTTACCTGTGATATTAGGTCTATATATTCCAATCGTAGGACATACCGACTGACTAGCTCTGTTACTTAATGACGTTTCTTCCAATAAATATATTTTGTAGGGTCGAATAGCAAGAAGATTCGGACAGAAGTGGATGAAAACACCCGGGGGTCACTGAGGTACTAGTGGGCAAGGCCCGGTGAAGTGCAAAACAGAGTTTTTTTTCATGGTTTTGTATGATTTTCTGAACATATAGGAACTATTTCCCTAAACGGCATCAACCGACTAATCTTTGTTAACTCAGATGGTAATGGAACTTTCCCGCTTGTGTAATTGCTATTAAGGTCATCAGCAATATAATCAAACGTAATCCGCTCTGCTAGCCTTCGTATTTGCCTCCATCAGGAGCCTATTATTCCTACACGAGTAATGACACACCATCCTACTACAGATGTGGTAAAACGTAATCGATATGTACTTGGGAGCGAAACACAGGTCATGAACAAATTCTGCGTTTTAATCACGACTCAATTAATGCATTTTATTTTTTAAGAGGAACATTTTGATTTAAACGAAAATTGCATCGCAATGCTACAAGTAAACTTCTGAGTGGCCTCCGTATATGTTAGTCTGACATTAGCGTTATTTTATTTATTTAGTGTTCTGTCTGACGACAGGTCCATATGAACAGGATCCTTCCATCCTTTTCTCGGACTGGGACCTGTTCATATACGTTCTTGGCAGATGATCCAGAAGTGGTTTGCCATTGCCTTCTTCTGTGTGTGAATGGAGTAATTGTTGGGATGCCACGGAGGAAAACTCCGTGTTGCCTAGACCAAGGCCTTGCCCAACACAAGTTATAAATTCGGGCACCGCCAGGAATCGAACCCGAGACCCCAGGATTACAAGGCCAGCGTTCTAACCGCTAGACCACCTCATCTTATTACGAGGCGCGTCCACAAAGTAAGTTTCCCACTCGTCCCACAGCTAGCAAACCTTATATTGCGCGAAGCGACTGTGCGTACCTGATAGAGCAATGACGTAGCATGGCGCATGCACTAACGGTACTTCCCGCGTTCTCACAGTAGCATCGTTGCAGGTGTTGAAGATGGAGGTTCTTATTCCAGCTCCCGCCGACTGTGAAGTGCGGTCAGTGATAACGCTAGGCCGCACACGGCTCGACGGACAGCAAGTCTCCTGCAGGAGTTCAGCTGGGAGGTGTTTAATCATCCACCCTACAGCCCGGACCTCGCTCCCAGTGATTTCCATCTTTTCCTACACCTCAAGAAATTCCTGTCCGGTCAGCGTCAGCGTTTTGAGAATGACAGAGAGGCGGAGATGGATGTCATACAGTGGTTCCAATCCCAGGCGGCAGACTTCTACGACACAGGTATTCAAAAGTTGGTCCCACGGTATGACAAATGTCTCAATTTCGGTGGCGAATATGTTGAAAAATAGCTGGACACTTGCTGTATCTGTTGCAATAAAGATTTCCATGAAATTGTGTTTTGTTTCTGTAAACGGCCCCAGGGAAACTTACTTTGTGGACGAGCCTCGTATTATTTAGTGTTCTGTCTGACGACAGGTCCATATGAACAGGATCCTTCCATCCTTTTCTCGGACTGGGACCTGTTCATATACGTTCTTGGCAGATGATCCAGAAGTGGTTTGCCATTGCCTTCTTCTGTGTGTGAATGGAGTAATTGTTGGGATGCCACGGAGAAACCGGGGAAGCCCCCGGAGGAAAACTCCGTGTTGCCTAGACCACGGCCTTGCCCAACACAAGTTATAAATTCGGGCACCGCCGGGAATCGAACCCGAGACCCCAGGATTACAAGGCCAGCGTTCTAACCACTAGACCACCTCATCTTATTTTTATTTAGTGTTCTGTCTGACGACAGGTCCATATGAACAGGATCCTTCCATTCTTTTCTCGGACTGGGACCTGTTTATATACGTTCTTAGCAGTTGATCCAGAAGTGGTTTGCCATTGCCTTCTTCTGTGTGTGAATGGAGTAATCGTTGGGATGCCACGGAGAAACCGGGGAAGCCCCGTGTTGCCTAGACCACGGCCTTGCCCAACACAAGTTATAAATTCGGGAACCGCCGGGAAAAGTAGAATTTTAAAGAATCGAACTTTTATATGTAGAATTATAAAGCGTCCCGCTACATGCCTATGCAGATACTTGGGGGGGGGGGGGAGTGGAGGTATAGCTCCTATTCATTCTTGATCTCGGCACCAGATGGGGTGAGTGGTCAGCATCACGCCCCGGCCGTGCGTTACCCCCGGTAAAGGACCCCGGTACCCACTGGACAGGAGGCTATCTAACGTTTAGATTTGCTAAATTAATAAAATTAAAATTTGTATATGATTCAGTCGTATTTAATTGCAGGCCTAATTCGACCTGCCGGTCCATAATTTCGTATTCTTAAAGTAGGAGCTGCGACTAGGAAGTTTTAACAGCGACATAATTTTAAGGAAATAAATTCTAAACTCGACAATCTTTACCCCCTCCCTTCTAAACTCCTGCCTAAGAGTTCCATTTAGGGGCTAGTGCCTTACGAAACACACATTCCTTCACACATAATTTCTGTTTTATATCAATACCTCGAGTTCTTGCACTGGAGACGCTAATTCGAAATCTTCCCCGTCCTGGCTCCGGCATATGGAATGCAGTCGGTTGGTACAGAAGATCCCAGAAGAGGACTCGGGAACGAACGAACGAGACTCGACTGGAAAAATGTCGAAAATCGACGAACACAGTAAAGCAATAAGCGAAAATGAACTGAGCGAACCGAGCATTCCACCGGTGGAATTTGTGGAATTTGTATGGGACGAAAGAAACTTCATGTGACCTTAATTTTAAAACTTTCAGTTGTAGTTGCTGTCTCGTAATGCAACAGAGATTTCTGTTTCTTAGAGTCCGGCGCTCGTCTTCCGTGCAGATGACCTAAGTTTGAGTTCAGACGAGTGACGTCACGCGACTAGGATTCCGCGTTTATACAGAGTACAACGAAATTCGCGCACAGTCTCTTCAAAGTTCGATTCCTTGTTAAAGACGTAGAAATTATTAAATAATGTATGTCCTGAGACGCTTGGTTTTCGAGATACACGTCACCATCAAATGGGGCAACACACTTCTCAACGGTGGTACTTTTCATCGCGTTGTTAGGAGCACCCAAGACAGTGAACAAAAGGGCTCAGATGTGACCGAACGATAATGGAATATACACATGGCGAATAATGCGACATGGTCGTAAACCTTCAGTGCCTGTAACAGTCGAACTGGTACTACTGCACCGGAATAAGAGCTACGTTACCCTGGTCGACGTCATCCAAACGCTAATGTGTTTCGACGACTGGAGCAGCGTCTCCGTGAGACAGGACGTGTAAAACCTACGACACATACGAGGTGCGATCGGAAAGTTTAAAGACTGTGTCAATAGAGGGCGAACCGGATGTAGTACGAGCTTCTGCCGCTACGGGGTGCGGCCTACATTCATAGTGAATCAGTGTGCCAGCCGGCATCATCGAATTAGCATTTGTTTCTTAGTTACGGGCGTTTTGGTAGTGCATTACACCGACCCTCCTGCGATTTCGGAATGGCGTGTGCATCAAATTTTGCCAAAGACTCGCCAAAACGGATACGGAAACCTATGAAATGCTAAAGCAAGCATTTGGGGAGTCCGCAATGGGTCGTGCACAAACTTTTGTGTGGCATTCACGTTTTAAAAATGGCCGAACCTCTATCGATGATGACGAGCGTTCTGGACGACCATCTTCGAGCACAACGCCCGAAAATGTTACGAAGATTCGGCGTGCCATTCACGAAGATCGACGTCGTACCATCAACGACTTGTGCGACATTGTTGGGATAGGCTATGGGACCTGTCAGCTGATTCTAAAGGAAGAACTCCACATGCGACGCATCATAACAACGCGCCAGCGCACACCGCCCTCAAAGTTCGGCAGTGTTTGGCCTCAAACACCATGGCCGTCATCCTGCACCCTCCTTAGCTCCGTGTGACTTCTTCCTCTTCCCATAGATGAAAATTCAGCTAAAGGGAAGGAGATTTGAGACGATAGAAGAGATTCAGGCAGAATCGCAGATGGTGCTTGACAGGCTGACAAAGAAAGATTTCCAGGGATGCTTCCAGGCTTGGCAGCGGCGCTGGGATCGTTGTGTTCTCTCCCAGGGGAACGTCTTCGAGGGTGATGGATGAATTTAATACCTGAGATAAGTGTACGGGTTTTTATACGCGCAGTCTTGAAACTTTCAGATCGCACCTCGTATGAATGCAGGTCGCCCACTGACAGTACGGACACTAACCAATGAAGATGTCATACTTGCAGCTGTGGAACGAAATCAGTGGAGAAGATCACACCATGAGGACAACATTCTGTGGACAGACGAAGTGTTTTAAGCGTGAGGGTGTGTTCAACGTCCAGAACAATCACTTCTTTAGACACTGGATAATCGTCATGCACTCCGAGAAGGGCGGTTCAAAGTCCAGTTCAGCGATCGTGATTTTCTGGAAACTCCTACCGGGGTTACTTGAAGACGTGCGTCCAGCTGTGAGGCAAAGGTTCTGGTTTCAGAACGACGGAGTTCTGGGGCACTATGAGGAAGATATCCGGCAGTGGTTGAACAGGACGTATCCAGGAAGGTGGATTGGACGTTGAGGGCCGACTGCACGGCCTCCTCGGTCTCCGGATATAACTCCGATGGATTCTTTTTGTGTGAGGATACCTGAAGGTCCACGTTTTCGCGGTCCCTCTCAGGACTATCAAAGATCACGCGGTCGACGTCAACATCTTAAGGCGTGTTTGAGAGAATCGCATGCGACAAACTGGCGTCTACCGTGAAATGGACGGAGGCGCCCATGGTCTGATCATTTGATAGCTAACACTACTTGTATCATGAAAACTAAATGTCTCAGGATGTATGTTTCATCCAGAGTATGGAGAGCTTGTGCGCAGATTTTGTTTTATTCCGTGTAATCGGTCTCAGTGTCTTTGCTGTTACATCGTTATCAGCGCGAACATGAAATGTCTTCCAGTGTGTGCAGTAATCTAGAATGTCACTTCCTACGGTTGCCATGACAAACCGGCGATGAGAAGTCCTGGAGGCTTACATAACCGCAGACGAACAGGAAATTACGAAATTCTGCCCTTTCTTGTCGATTCCATGCTGCCAAATTTGAGGGCAAATCTTTCATTGATATTTGCACACAACCCGTTCAATAGCCTTCAATTTATACCGTACGAAAGTCATGTAAGTAATTAATGTTTTGTGATTACTGCGGTTTAATTTGTTATTTTGTGACTTATATTAACATGCGTGTAATATCTCAGGCTTTATATTGTCGCAGCAGTGGCCTGGAGGTTTTGAGAAAACCACTAAAGATCTCAGTTGTGATAGCCAAATCTCGCACCGAAATTTGAACCAGAGACCTTCCAGATACAAATCACGAGTGCTAACCACGGTTCTTCTATATCATTATGAGGCTTTTGTTCTTGCATTAAAACGTGACTGGCCTCTCTATACTGTAACTTCATTATAATTACAAATACATAATTTTTTTAATTTAACGGGACAGTGTGAAATGAAATAAAATTTTCATTCTCGTTCTGTGTATAATGTATTACAAGCTCAGTGCATTCATACAATGCTTAAACCAGTCATCGCTAAATTTGTATAACTACAAATATTTTAAAACTTACTTTAACATGAAGACCACACACACCTATTTTAAATGTTTGTATCAAAATCGAAGTGTAGTATTCTTATTCGAATATAATGCTAAATAATTCACCCTAATTTATTTGTAATTAATATAAATGATAGCTTTAATTTTGCAATGTAGCATCACCACGGAAACGTACTAAATTAAAAATTAAAGTTGAAAGCAATTAGAGGCAATAAAATATCCTGCATACATCATAAAGTTACTTAATTAATATGAGCAGTAATGACATTTTCAAAATGTGATTATATCGACAATGTTATCGCGTATAATTAATTTTAGCCGTAATTACGTGCAGCAGATTGGTACAGAAATCTCTATAACCCTGCAGATCGCGTTAGGTCTAATCCAACATGTTTTAAGCCTGATTCAGAGCCACAGAATTCCTCCGATAAAGCAAGCAAGTGTCGAAGACAGAAGTCCAACTTCTGTTGATAGTTTCATTCGACTCTTTAAAAAACCCTTCATATAATTACCAGCTTTAGAGTAGCCTGCCGTGTGACCCACGTGATAGGACCCTTTCACTGTTTCTATTGTGACAATTTTTAATATTATACCTCAATCTACACCTGACTGCAAATGATATCTTTCCTGAGGTTTTGAGACTAAAACTGAGCACGCATTACTTGAATGCGTTGTTCTGGCTTCCAACTGTGGTACACCACAGATAAAAGTGTCCCTGTCCACATAAACCACGTCATGAAGACATATCTGAGAAGTGGTCATCAGGCTCCATGCTTTCTAAACCTCGATATTGAGTGAGTTCTCATGTTGTCGACACAAAATGACGTCGTGTTCTTTTTTGGAACGTAATACACTGTTGTCCGGCTATTAATTGGTTACTTTACTGACTCATTCGTTCATTGGTTAAGTACTCAGGACATTAGACAGGGCTTCAGAGAGACCGTAGCCGATCTGCCTGTCTCCCACAGCTCAGCCAAACGCGTACCTCTGTCTGTTATGAAGAAAAGGGTTTATTTCCACCCCGTTCTGTGCGAATGTTCAACCAACTTCGTGAATACTGAGGAGAGTGCCTGCATGTGGGCGTCACACTGACAGGGAATCAGAAAAAACAACACACCATAGAAAGTGGAACGGTTAGAAACTGAAATTAATTTTAACCGGATTAGCAGACAAAGATATCAAAAATTGATATAGGATTTGAGACTTTCGCGGCAAATCAGCCGCATCAACTGGTTACCGTATTAAACCGACGTTTCGGGAACCAACTTTGTCCCCATCATCAGTGTTCTGATGTAACTGCACACTGAACCCTGATGATGGGGACAGAGTTGGTTCTCGAAACGTCGATTTACTACGGTAACCAATTGATGCGACTGATTTCCCGAGAAGATTTTATTGATATCAAAAATTGTTGTTCCGTGTTCTGTAGTAGCAAGGAGAATAAAATAATTTGAAATTACTGGCTGATACTTGACGATATTTCACAATATTTGATAATATTTACACAGAGATTCAATAGAGTCATAGTTTCGTCATATTTTATTAGCACAGAACGCGTACAGTGAGCGTCTCTCCGTCTCTCGAATCTTATAACTCAAATACAATGCAAGGGATTTTGATAGAAACGTACACCTGAAGGTTGCCTAGATAAATAATTTGTTTCTGGTGGGAAGGGCATACATTTTGGTTTAATATTTTATTTTTGTTTTTTGTTTATATTGGTAGTTGGTTGCGTTGAAGAATTCTGTAGACTACAAGGTACGGTGAATACGTTAGTAAGTGGAGCTCCACAGTTGAAAATAGTGAGTAAGCAATAGTAACACGGTCCTCCGACCGATAAGGTGAATTAGTTATATTGGTGATATTGTGCATTAATCATCAGAGTCGTTTTGTGTTAATATTTAACGTGGGTTTGCTACTGAGCTAAAACATGTTCAAGTAAAAGATGGCGTGACTGAAGAAGCAAACTGATGCCAGTCTTTCACGGAAGCTCTAGTAACTCGTTGGCGTCCCGCCATTTGCTTATTGCGACTGTTAACAAAATGAAGGATTGCGCCCAGGTAAACCTGAATTACTAATGCAAATGTATCGTAATCACAGATGCAAATTATTTTGAAGCTTGTAAATTTCTGAGTAAACAATATCAGAGCAAATGAGAGTTTAATGAATGCCGAACTTAAACGGATGTGTGCCCTCCAATCGCTACAAGGAGAAACAGCTTCAGCAGTGAGAAGATTTGTAAAAAATCAGAGTCGCTAGAAAAGTTCAAACATTTGTGGAAATATAATTCAGGTCGATGTATGACCAAGGGATACCTTTTGTCACAATGGTTCTAGTGTTAACTAAAGCAAATAGCAGTCTACCCAGCACGCGTGTGCTATCGGCTACTCAGTGAAAGCATCTGGCTGATCCGTAATTCAATATTCCGGGAGCAGTGGACAGACTGCTCGGGACAGATGTACTTAGGAAGTTAATTAAGTCAGGGCGTGTCGTCGGATCGTAAGGTACTTTTAGGACATGGTGGGACAGAGTAACTTTACAGTGCATTAAATTTCAGTGGCACATGACGAGAAGGAAGCTTTCCCTGCGGCATTAATTGTAGTACTCGAAGATTTTTTGGTTGTTTGATTTTCGGAACCAAGTCACAAGGAGAAACTCTTGAACTTCAAAAATACAGCGACACAGATTACTGGACAGTGGTGAATTCCAACGAAGGAAATGGCCATGTGTTAATCCACGTGTGTCTGTTGTTTCTTCCGCCATGAGAGAAATCAGTTTTCTTCTCTCAATTAATTCAGATTTCTCGATAAAATCTTCAGGTGTTCATTGGCACCGAGGACCTGATCATTTCTCTTTGACGATGTTTTCCTCCAGAGAAACGCATAACATGTACCAAGGTAATTATCTCCAGTAATATTAAAGGCAAATATTTTGCTTCGGAAGATTTGGGATGCTGGACCAGGATGGAACAAAGACTTTCCTGTGGGCATCACTCAGATGTGAGAAGTACTGTCAAGAACTCCAGCTATTGGTAGATATTCAGATAAATCCTTGTGTCATTCAGAAAAATGGCTGAAAAGTGTAACAGCGTGGTGTAGGAAGTTCATCATGAATTCGATAATGGTTCCTCTAGATCAAGTCAGGGGATCCGAGAAAGTTTAGAAACTAAACAGCATTTCAGCACTGGATAATGCTGGTAGAGAAGGGTGCACATCTGGAAGAGATTTGTCTTTGATAACGGGGAGGGAAGTGTCCAACCACAGTAAGCTTCGCTAGTCTCAGTCTATTCCTGGACGACGAAAGTGTGCTCAGGGTGGGGGTTCAACTGAAGAGTACGCCATTTTCCCCATGTTCTTACCAAAAATAAACATGTTGAAGGAAGTGATTTTGCTTCAAGAGCACCTGAACAGACCACATGCTGGTCCACAGGTAATGTTGGCTAGACTTTAACGACGATATTGGACAGTTGGCGATCATGATTTATTTCGGAAGTTGGTCATCATGTAACGCCATAGCAACAGCGTTTTAACATCCAGAGTAAATCCTAGATACCCCTTTCAACACAGTGAAGTAGATTTTGCAGGGCCATTTGTGTTGAAAGCTGTGGTTTAACGGAGTAAGATAATGCACAAGGGATTCGTGGTACTCTTGGCATGACACGTGACCAGAGAATTCTACTTAAAACGTGTCATGGAGGCTTTTCCAAAGGCATTCATCGCATTCTTAAAAAGGTTCATCACTCGACGTGGTAGGCCCAGTGACATCTACAGTGACTGCGGAACAAATTTTGTTGGCGTGGATTGAAATTTACGAGACGTCATAAAGTCTGACGTCAGAGGTCACGCAAGAGGTAACTCGGAGACACTTATGTGACTAGGTTATAAGGTGGCATTTTATCCTTACAGCACCTCCGAATCGTGGTGGTTTGTGGGAAGCGATGATCCGGACGTGATGCAGGGACGACAGACTCAGAGTTGAAGTTTTATACACTGCAAATTCCCAGAATGATGCTTGTTTAAACTTCCGTCTCCTGGCGGTCCTCTCCAGCGATCTCAGTGATAATCAATCATTGAATTCTATCCAATAAACCAAGATGTTAGAATCAATCCTGATTTATTGATGAAGTAGCAGACAGTCCGAAGATTGGTTCGAACGCTTCTGAAAACGGTGATCATCAGAGTATTTAAGCAGACTCAGCAGAGGTCTAAAAGCTGCCCTGTACGAAAATTAATCAGGTGTTGTAGGAGGATGAAGGTAAATGATGAACATCTTGCCACGACCGGGTGGAAATTGTTATTCGTCGTAACTGTGCATCCTGGCCAAGATGGACTTCTGAAGCCACGTCCATCTGTTCATTTGTATTTCTTTCTAATTTAATTGGTTTGTCAGAGCCTTCCGGGGGGGGGGAGAATATAAACAAATAAACATTAGTTATTATGAAGCATGCAAATTATTAAGAACGAGTTCACTTTTATACTTCAATAGTCTTCAAACACGATGTAAGAAGAACCGTGGATTCTATTCGAAAAATCTCAACGCAAATGACATGTAATAACTAGGCGTTGATAGGAGGATAATTCAATTCAATTCAATTAATTTATTTACGTGTTTGCCAACAGCAAGAAGCCAATAACAGGCAAACACTTATAATATATACAATAATAATGAAATAATAATGGATAATATTACACAAACGGATTAACTAAACTTATACATGTACAGTATTAAATATAACTGCCAAGTACAGGCAAACCCAAAATAGAAACAATATTAACACAGAGCAAAAAATGAAGAAATATAAATAAAAACAAATAATCCACCTAGGGAACACTAATATAAATGTACATCGTTAAAGAAATACAAAAAAAACAGATAACCAAGCTAGATCATTTCCCTTGTTGAGAACGTTCGCTCAAGGGAAGATAACATTAAAATAGATCCTTTAAAAATAGAATGTGAGAATATGGATAAGCTCACCCAGTACCACATTTTCATGAAAACCCATTCGCAGCGAAGCAAGAAACAAGAAATTTGAACGTTAATGTTCTATTTGTTAAAATAATATTTATGATGCTTTTGTACACATAACTATATGATATTATAATTTTTATCATGAATAATTCTACTAATTTTGCATAAAATATTTTAAAGGGTTGTATGCAGTTTATAAGACCTTCACCTGATGAACGCGCTCTGCTCGTTTGAACTATCCACTGTTTTTTTAAGTTGAGAAATGGCTTCAGGCCAATTAGCACAAAGTAGCAGACGTTGTTTGGGCGTATGTACTTTTCTTTAGTCTTATATCTCTGAGTTTCTGTATCGATCTGAAAGTTAAATCCTCAACTCGAAAACAGGCGAAGTTTTATTTACCGTCTAGACTGAATATTTGGGAAGATGATGTCTTGTTCATATTAATTTTATATAGTCAGCGCTTGACATCCAACTTAAATAAAACTAGGAAAGGGGCCCGTTGACGTTCATGTCAATAGAGATATTATTAAAGTCATATCTAATACTAAAGAAATTTCCCCCTTCCTAAAGGGATATGAAATCTTATAGTCCAGGAGTTCTAAACCGGCATCTCGGCAATGTTATTTGCTTGAAAAATGTGACCTTCCTCAATTAAATTTACATCCAGCGGTAAACTCAATCCTCACATATTCACATCCAAATATTATCAACACTCGCAGTACGAAACAGTGAACTTAAAAGGATGCTCCCTCGATCATGGCCTAGTTTATACTATTGGGTAGAGTCAGAGAACAGATTCATAGGCCCACATGTTAAGACTGCAACACGAGAGAGAGATATTTAGCAATTTTTTCAGCCTTATTACCAAACTCTAATTTTTAGGGACATTATGACAACATTAGCTCGATATACAAATATAGATTCCCCGCTCCCTCACAATTTCAATTTAATTACATAATTCTGTACTTAGATTTTACCTACCATCTCAAAAACTTCTCGTCGTATAAAAATTATGAATAATTTATATCATTTTTTTAATAACATAAATATAACGCTTATTTTATTGCAACTTGGAACGTTCTTTGCAGCGTGCATTTATAAGTATTAAATCCACCTTGTTGGATAGTTCCCACTTTGCCCATCAGATCGCAGCACCTCAGTGTCCACCTCACGAATTACCTGGTCCGTCATTTTGTTGTCATCGCTCGTAGGATATTCAGTAGTACGATTTTGAGGTCGTGCAGAATGGCACAACCGCCACATAAAATTTTATCCAAATCAGTCCAGTGGTTCTCGAGTTGAATCGACTGGACAGACGGACGGACAAACACGACCAGCCCATAACGCGTT
Source organism: Zootermopsis nevadensis (assembly GCF_977971745.1). Lineage (NCBI taxonomy): Eukaryota > Metazoa > Arthropoda > Insecta > Blattodea > Termopsidae > Zootermopsis > Zootermopsis nevadensis. Next base: position 4,401,332 of record NW_028259145.1, read on the forward strand.
CACTCTATCTGCTTTGCATAAAAAACGTATATTTTAAACCTCGTCAGTATAGTGTATATTCAAAGAAATAAAATTAAAACAATTTCTGGCTGAGTGTAGTGAAATTTGTCTGGTATACGATTAGTTTGGCTACAATGTATGCAATGAATAGGCAACGAAGCTATTAAAATTTTCAAAATATTAATGTCGCGTTTGTAAAATGCGTTGCCAGTCCTGATAAAGCTTATCAGTGTTTTTCAGCATATTGACAGGTTTTAAGATCGTTACTGCAATCTCGACAGGACATAATTTACCACTCCTTCTCACTCATGCCAACCTCATAAAAGCGTACAAACGTTCAGTGTACTACTGTCCGTAACATAGTAGCACATAAGCGGTGTTTGAAATCAGTCAGCGAGTCGTAACATATTTACAAAACAATTTCATGGTCTTGTTAGACCATCCTTAATAGCCGTTGATGTAGACAAATATTTAGAGTACTAGCGGGGTTTTGGACATAGTATCGTAGACGGTCGTTTATTGCAGTATCAAAAGGATTTCCAAATGAACGATCTCTTTAATAGAAAAAGCATCAGACTCTGCGAAACACAACTGCCGCTTGTTACACTTTTGTTTAAATTGGAAACACAAAATTTACCGGAAAATAGAACGTGATACGAGGTGCGATCGGAAAGTTTCAAGACTGTGTCAATAGCAGGCGAACCGGATGTAGTACGAGCTTCTGCCTTTAGGGGGTGCGGCCTACACTAATAGTGAATCAGTGTGCCAGCCGGCATCATCGAATTAGCATTTGTTTCTTAGTTACGGGCGTTATGCTAGTGCATTACACCGACCCTCCTGCGATTTCGGAATGGCGTGTGCATCAAATTTTGCCAAAGACTCGCCAAAACGGCTACGGAAACCAATGAAATACTAAAGCAAGCATTTGGGGAGTCCGCAATGGGTCGTACACAAACTTTTGTGTGGCATTCACGTTTTAAAAATGGCCGAACCTCTGTCGATTATGACGAGCGTTCTGGACGACCATCTTCGAGCACAACGCCCGAAAATGTTACGAAGATTCGGCAGGCCATTCACGAAGATCGACGTCGTTCCATCAACGACTTGTGCGACATTGTTGGGATAGGTTATGGGACCTGTCAGCTGATTCTAAAGGAAGAACTCCACATGCGACGCATCGCAGCCAAGTTTGTGCCAAGTCTCCTGTCTGAGGACCAGAAGCAGAATCGACTTCTCGTTTGTCAGGAGCTCAAAGATCTTGCCGGATCGCCGGATTTAGCTCCGTGTGACTTCTTGCTCTTCCCAAAGATGAAAATTCAGCTAAAGGGAAGGGGATTTGAGACGATAGAATAGATTCAGGCAGAATCGCAGATGGTGCTTGACAGGATGACAAAGAAAGATTTCCAGGGATGCTTCCAGGCTTGGCAGCGGCGCTGGGATCGTTGTGTTCACTCCCAGGGGAACTACTTCGAGGGTGATGGATGAATTTAATACCTGAGATAAGTGTACGGGTTTTTATAGGCGCAGTCTGGAAACTTTCCAATCGCACCTCGTATATGGCCAAATTTATTCAGGTAAAGTGTGAACAGTTCTATTGGTATTTGTTTTGTGGCGGATCGGTCAAACCGCAGAAATTGAACCCGATTCGTAAAAGCCAAGTTCGACTTCGCAGCTTATAGGCATCGGACTGAAACCGGATATAGATATAGAAACCTGTTCTAGAGGTCTAGACGTCTTCGTGCAAATGTTTTGTCTTGTGCCTTTGTAACACGTGCTGGGGATATCTGTCTGATCGTGTTATTAATTTCTTTATTACTAAAAATTTAGAAAAGGTCAGACCGTTCCACAAAACGTAAGTTTCATAAAAGCATATAGTTAATTTCATTATTTGTTACTTGTAAATTCCATTTTCATATACAATATTTATTAACCCAATTGTAAAATATTTGCATAGAAATTAAGAACATAACTACATTTATTTATTTATATTTCTAATATCTTGGCGTATTCAAGACAAATTTCCACATAAAGTAGTTTTTATAACACAGTAAAATCGAAATTTTAAAACCTAGCCTACCGTGTAGTGTATTGACATACAAAACCGCACACGACAAAAGCCCACATGAAAATTGCGCACAGACAAAAACCCACTGTCATAAATGCTCACACGAAAAATACCCACACGGAAAAATGCTCATGCCATGTCTAAATAATTTACGTTTGACATGTAATGAAGGCAACGTTTTAGAAAATAATTATTCCATTATATCGTATAATCGTATTCTGAATCAGATTTTGTTTCTGATATTGCACTTGAGAAATGGGGGCCACTTTCCAAAGTACGCCGCTAATGCTGTAAGGAATGTGATATTTTTTGTTTGTTGGGGGCAAAACGTGTTTTCCGTTATTCTCGATAACGGTTACCAAGTCAAAACACGGCAAATCCTTTGTTCACGTGCTGAGGTCCTCTGTTTAATGGCCCAGGAAATGGGAAGTTCTATCATTCTCTATCACGTGTATAAATCGCATCGAAATGAAATGGAATTTAGAAGAGGTTCTTTATATATATATATATATATATATATATATATCATGCATCTAAGTAGCAAAATAAAATATTATGATGTGTAATAAATATTTCAAGAATTTGATTATGTAAGTCTGACCAGTGGGCGTGACACTAGTTAATAGACTTTCCTTAGTAAAACTGTAAATGGCGCTTTAGATAACTTTGCAGTCGTTGAGGAAACAAATTTTGTATCGGGAAAAGTGAGGTCTGTCATATTTTCCCAATATTTAAGGTTTCTTAAGTCCATTCTTACAAGACAGAACTTTTGTATGTGTTATATAACTAATGCTATGACATTAACTGGTTATTTATCTTTCTGCAGTAAACTAACGGCATACTTAGCTTGTTTATTGTAATTTGTTGACACTTAAAAATAATTTTCAGATTACTTTGTTTGCATTGTATTCCGATGTACACAGTACATACAGAAGTAATTCTATTGTTTTCCTTTATTCGTAAAACATTGATGATTTCTGTTAATTATAATTGTAGAGCTTCATTCAATTGGAGGCAAATAGGTAAGGAGACAAAGCCAACACCAATAATTGTAATACGAGAGGGAATTATCTATTGCCCGTAATGGCAATGAGTATTATCAGGTATGAGTGGCCTTATTATCAGCACTGACACAAATTTTGAAAACAGGAACGAAAATAATGAGTTCTTAAAAGTATTCTCAACCCTTGGGATATACAAGGACATCGTTTACATAAGCAGCCGGTCGGTTCAATGATAAGAACTAGATAACCCCTCCCCCTTTATTTTATTCGTTTTAAAAGCTTCCTCGTCGGGTTTACCTCGTCAGTGGCAGTTCTGCTAGAGGCTACTAGTTCCGATTTTTACAGTTTTTAGTCCTTTTAAGGCAGAAAACATTAATTTTAAGGCTGCGATATGGCAATACCGATCCGATATATCGTTCAGGTGACTCTCGTAATTTTTCTTGTGTCGGTAACAAGCTCACGTGGCGATTCAGATGGTGCAGTGAGTGACGAGGGGTCCCAGGATGATTCGGGCGCATTCTTATCAACTGTGATCGAAAACTTTTTAGCAACTAACTTGGGAGACAAGGAGCCAGATCCAGAGAAGTTGTCGGAATTAGTGACAAAAGAAGTACAAGAAACCATTCAGGAGTTAACTGTTAATCTGCCTAAGCTGCTTCAAAACCCATTCTCTTACATCGCCGAAATCTTTCTGCATATAGCGGCTGTGGTTCTGGCAATTGTGTCGTTTGTTCCACCTTTAGCTTTACCGGCTAGAATCGTCGCTCTGATCTTGTCTGTTTTAAGTATACTGATTGGTTCATCTGGTCCTATTAACTCGGAGTATCTTTCCGAATTGTAAGGAGCGTTATGTACGCAATTTTTCTGCTTGTTCCAGATACATCTTAATGTTCAACTACATGATTAGCGTTAATAATATTTCCTTCCCAATTAATAAACATTTTTTCTATATGGTATAAAGCAAAAGGGGTTCTACTTTGCGTTACAAAAGAGACGAAAGATTAAGACCTTATAGGCCCGATTATTTTCTCGTTGACGCTTAAAAAGTTGCAGTTCAATTGTTACGAATTTTTAAACCATGAAAGGCAGTCCGCATTGAACGGTAATGCAGTGTCGCGAATACGGATAAACGTTCGGGCAATTATCTCTTACAAGGCCAATCTGTTAGAGATTTGCATACGAACCCGAAGAATTAAAATTTAATCCTTTTATTTAAATTGTTAAATTCGGTCCAAAGATCAACAACGTATTTCTTTTCCAATGTATCGGAATTAATCCAACAGAATATCTGATTAGGTATTATTAACGTTATTTCCATATGTGAAATAAGAATCTTATTATATTGGGAACGAGGTATTAACACAACTAACATTAATCACGTGTATGTGTTTATAGTATGCACGACTAAAAATTGTAAGTCTTTGAATGTATAAAAATTATTTTGTATATATGGTAGAAAGGACTTGCGAAAAGTAGAATGAAGCAATAGATTGTATTCATATTTATGACGTTGAGGCGGTGACAACGTGTTTCGTAGTCAGAGGGTAATCCTCTATAATGTGTGATAAAGAAATGGGATTTGTTTTTAATATCTCGTGACAAATTATAGACATATGTCTTATGAACCAAAATGTTCTCGTGTTTATGTTAAATGCTAACTGAAGTGTTCCGTTTGCAAGAAATAATAATAATTATTTTAATAATAATAAATTTCGAAAATAGCTGCTGCACTATGTACCTCAGGGGAAAGGTTTGTCTCGGGCACATAGAAGTAAATACCCTATAAAGTGGTAAATAAATAGAATAATAATAATGAAACAATTAAGCAATGATGACCAAAGTAACAATTCGGTCGTAGACTCTGTGTTATTGTAATTCGAAAATGTACGTATGCTTACAACTTCATCGTGAAATACATGGAACATATTGTAACGTTGTCCTATATTTATGTATAATAATTCACAGATCAACGTTTTGTTCCTGTGAACTATGATTCTCTACAGACGCATTATTAAATTTGTTTCCGAAATTGAAATTGTCTAATTTTGTTCCTGTACTTCTAAGTGCAAAAGTGTAACATTTTGTTATTTTATGTAACCTATCCATAATGTTTTCATTATTTTACTCCGTCTAGTGTCAGTGTGAACAAACAGAAAATCAATATTATGTAAAATTTCATAACTGTAATACAAAATATTTGTACTGAATTAAAATAAAATTCTACAGACTAAACAACATTGTACAAGTACTTACCTATAAAATGTATTTGTCCAGTAAGGGAATAAATTTAAGGTAATTTCCTCAAACTACTAAGTAGCTAACATAACCTAACTTAACTTAACACACGGAAGAGACTTTCATTACGAATTTCAAAGGTCAGCGCAGAATTCAACATTAAAGTCAAATTCTCATTCAGATCAACTCCGATTAAGTCGATAATTTTTTCGCTGAAAAAGTCGCTTACGTAAGAAAATATTAAAAGCGTAACGAAATAAGTGGAGGGAGTGAAATGTCTACTGCAAAAGCGATACATGTTCGGTTTATCGTTAAGAATTATTAAAAACATGAAAACGATTATTACACTGGCAGTGCGTCACATTTGTCATAACGCAAAGAAAAGTAAACAAATGATATTTTTAAGGGCGTGGGGTTCATTTATTTCAGTTAGAAGCCCATTGTTCTAGCAGTGGTATCACTGCGTACGTCAAACGATATGACGTTATCAAATATTTAACCTTGTATTTCGTTAAATATTCACAACACGAAACCTTTCGACGTGTCTGACGCAAATTTGTTTTCTTGAAACCTTTTGTAAGTTTGTTAATATTAGTGAATAATGCAAAATATAAGACATTTATTGATTCTTAGGGACTAAATTTAAAATTTCCTTACAATTTCAGTTCAAATAACACTATAAAAATTCTGCGAAACCCTTCTCGCAGTTTTAATCATGTGATCACGTGTATTTATTGACATTACGCTGCCAAAACGCGTTCATTTTATGCATTGTGTAAGAATCCCGTATATAGGTCTGTCTGGCAGTCTTCTCTTATTACGAATTTCAAAGGTCAGCGCAGAATTCAACATTAAAGTCAAATTTTCATTCAGATCAACTCCGATTATGTCGATAATTGTTTCGCTGAAAAATTCGCTTATTCGACGACACTTTTTCTGTAACTCAGGCTACGTAGCGTCGAATGAGAAGATGATATTGAATAATGAATTGTAAAGGATGTTAAAGGAAACGGTCATGGTCAAATCTGAGGAACTATCCCGGGATTTACCTGGACTGACTGACAGGTCTTGGGGCCGATATTTGAACCCGGGACTTCTTAATACGAATCAGGAATGGTAACTATTCGACCGCATGGAAATAATCTTACATTGGAACTAACTGATTAACTAAACAAATAAATAGGCAGAAACCTCTATCGTTGTGTTCACTCCCAGGGGAACTACTTCGAGGGTGATGGATGAATTTAATACCTGAGATAAGTGTACGGGTTTTTATACGCGCAGTCTTGAAACTTTCCGATCGCACCTCGTACAAGTAAAACTTCCCATGATCTAAACAAAGTCCTTGCCGAAATAATGTCCAAACAAATACAAGAAAATTCAAAGGAACATTCGCGAACAGAATTGAAATTAGGTGAAATAACTTAAACAAATTTAAAAAATATTTATCCTATTCAATCACAAGACAACAATTTACCCTAACTTTTGTTAGTACTTAGTTGTGTACTTATTGCGTTGGTATTCACAAAAATAAGGTATGATTTATTTAATTATTGTGACAGAATGATTGCGTAATATTGACTAATCGCTCACTGGATGCTTAGTATCCTGGAAATAATTACATAAAAATTCGTGAGATCTAGCCCATCACGCATCCCAGAATACTAATAAATAATTAAGTAGCAGACCATTGCAGAAGACAGCAGAAGTTGATTCTGTAAATATCTAAACTGTTACAAGCTATTATGTACAACATGTTATTACATTAATAAATTAAGATGTAGCGTGTTAATTTATGTTATAAATACACCTAAATACTACACTTACTACTATTTTAATTCATAATTTAATTATTAAAGTTATTAATATCGATTACGCGTCTCAAATTAATATGACAGATAACTGTCTTGACAGTCTAACAATTACACAGCATTAATCTCGCAATAAGAGAAGACTGCCAGACAGACCATTATACGCGATTCTTACACAATACATAAAATGAACGCGTTTTGGCAGCGTAATGTCAATAACTACACGTGATCACATGATTAAAACTGCGAGAATGGTTTCGCAGAATTTTTATAGTGTTATTTGAACTGAAATTGTAAGGAAATTTTAAATTTAGTCCCTAAGAATCAATAAATATCTTATATTTTGCATTACGACCGCCACGGTGGTCTAGCGGTTAGAACGCTGACCTTGTATTCCTGGGGTCTCGGGTTCGATTCCCGGCGGTGCCCGAATTTATAACTTGTGTTAGGCAAGGCCGTGGTCTAGGCAACACGGAGTTTTCCTCCGGGGGCTTCCCCGGTTTCTCCGTGGCATCCCAACAATTACTCCATTCACACACAGAAGAAGGCAATGGCAAACCACTTCTGGATCATCTGCCAAGAACGTATATGAACAGGTCCCAGTCCGAGAAAAGGATGGAAGGATCCTGTTCATATGGACCTGTCGTCAGACAGAACACTAAATAAAAATAATTTTGCATTATTCACTAATATTAACAAACTTACAAAAGGTTTCAAGAAAACAAATTTGCGTCAGACACGTCGAAAGGTTTCGTGTTGTGAATATTTAACGAAATACAAGGTTAAATATTTGATAACGTCATATCGTTTGACGTACGCAGTGGTACCACTGCTAGAACAATGGGCTTGTAACTGAAATAAAAGAACCCCACGCCCTTCAAAATATCATTTGTTTAATTTTGTTTGCGTTATGACAAATGTGACGCACTGCCAGTGTAATAATCGTTTTCATGTTTGAAATAATTCTTAACGATAAACCGAACATGTATCGCTTTTGCAGTAGACATTTCACTCCCTCCACTTATTTCGTTACGCTTTTAATATTTTCTTACGTAAGCGACTTTTTCAGCGAAAAAATTATCGACTTAATCGGAGTTGATCTGAATAAAAAATTGACTTTAATGTTGAATTCTGCGCTGACCTTTGAAATTCGTAATGAAAGTCTCTTACGTGTGGTAACTTCCGAATAATTTTAATGAAGCAATATGCTGCTAATCGTACGACGAGGATGACCTAGGCAAGACATGTAGTACGTATAGGATAAAAGATAATTGAGTAATTTCTTAGTTGAGGACTGAAGAGAGGAGAGAACTACGGAAACATAGGCCTACACTTAAATTAGAGCATGATATTAAAATAAATATTACAGTCTGGACTGACTAAAAGTGGGTGAGGACCGAATCCGATAGGAAATTTGTATGAACTCGGAGGCGAACTTCGGATTGGAAATGAATTCTTGGCTAATTGATTCCTGTCATCTTCCCAGAAAATATCCTCTTCCGTGTGTTAAGTAAAGTTAGGTTAGGTTAGCTACTTAGTAGTTTGAGGAAATTACCTTAAATTTATTACCTTACTGGACAAATACATTTTATAGGTAAGTACTTGTACAACGTTGTTTTGTCTGTAGAATTTTATTTTAATTCAGTACAAATATTTTGTATTACAGTTATGAAATTTTACATAATATTGATTTTCTGTTTGTTCACACTGACACTAAACGGAGTAAAATAATGAAAACATTATGGATAGGTTACATAAATTAACAAATTGTTACACTTTTGCACTTAGGAGTGCAGGAACAAAATTAGACAATTTCAATTTCGGAAACAAATTTAATAATGCGTCTGTAGAGAATCATAGTTCACAGGAACAAAACGTTGATCTGTGAGTTATTATACATAAATATAGGACAACGTTACAATATATTCCATGTATTTCACGATGAAGTTGTAAGCATACGTACATTTGCGAATTACAATAACACAGAGTCTACGACCGAATTGTTACTTTGGTCATCATTGCTTAATTGTTTCATTATTATTATTCTATTTATTTACCACTTTATAGGGTATTTACTTCTATGTGCCCGAGACAAACCTTTCCCCTGAGGTACATAGTGCAGCAGCTATTTTCGAAATTTATTATTATTAAAATAATTATTATTATTTCTTGCAAACGGAACACTGCGGTTAGTATTTAACATAAACACGAGAACATCTTCATAAGACATATGTGTATAATTTGTCACGAGATATTAAAAACAAATCCCATTCCTTTATCACACATTATAGAGGATTACCCTCTGACTACGAAACACGTTTGTCACCGCCTCAACGTCATAAATATGAATACAATCTATTGCTTCATTCTACTTTTCGCAAGTCCTTTCTACCATATATACAAAATAATTTTTATACATTCAAAGACTTACAATTTTTAGTCGTGCATACTATAAACACATACACGTGATTAATGTTAGTTGTGTTAATACCTCGTTCCCAATATAATAAGATTCTTATTTCACATATGGAAATAACGTTAATAATACCTAATCAGATATTCTGTTGGATTAATTCCGATACATTGGAAAAGAAATACGTTGTTGATCTTTGGACCGAATTTAACAATTTAAATAAAAGGATTAAATTTTAATTCTTCGGGTTCGTATGCAAATCTCTAACAGATTGGCCTTGTAAGAGATAATTGCCCGAACGTTTATCCGTATTCGCGACACTGTATTACCGTTCAATGCGGACTGACTTTCATGGTTTAAAAATTCGTAACAATTGAACTGCAACTTTTTAAGCGTCAACGAGAAAATAATCGGGCCTATAAGGTCTTAATCTTTCGTCTCTTTTGTAACGCAAAGTAGAACCCCTTTTGCTTTATACCATATAGAAAAAATGTTTATTAATTGGGAAGGAAATATTATTAACGCTAATCATGTAGTTGAACATTAAGATGTATCTGGAACAGGCAGTAAAATGGCGTACATAACGCTCCTTATATTTCGGTAAGATACTCCTTGTCAAAAGGAGTCGATAAACCAATCAGTAGACTTAAAATAGACAAGATCAGAGCGATGACTTTAGCCGGTAAAGCTAAAGGTGGAATAAACGACACAAGTGCCAATACCAAAGCCACAATCTGCAGAATGTTGTTCGTGAAGAAGGAAACTGGGTTTTGTAGCAGCTGAGGCAGATTGAGAGTGAATCCCTGAAGGGTGGCGAGTACTTCTTTCACCACTAATATCGCCGACCTGATTGGATGTGGCAGCACATCTATGAAGTTCGTTGCTAACGCGTATTCGACCACAGTTGAGAGGAAATCGCCCGAATCTTCCACTTCCTGGGACCCCTCGTCACTCACCGCACCATCTGCAACGCCACGTGAGCTTGTTACCGACACAAGAAAAATTACGAGAGTCACCTGAACGATATATCGGATCGGTATTGCCATATCGCGGCCTTAAAATTAATGTTTTCTGCCTTAAATGGACTATAAACTGTAAAAATCGGAACTAGTAGCCTCTAGCAGAACTGCCACTGACGAGGTAAACCCGACGAGGAAGCTTTTAAAACGAATAAAATAAAGCGAGCGGGGGGCTGCTTATGTAAACGATGTCGTTGTAATTCTCAAGAGCGTGTCTAGTTCTTAGAACACGTTACGTTTGTTACTGTCGTCAAAAGTTGTGTCAGGCCTTATAATAAGGCCTCTCCTTCCTGACAATACTCATTGCTACTACGGACAATATATAATTCCCTCTCGTATTACAATTATTGGTGTTGGCTTTGTCTCCTTATCTATTTGCCTCCAACTGAATGAAGCTCTACAAATATAATTAACAGAAATCATCAATGTTTTACGAATAAACGAAAACAATAGAATTACTTCTGTATGTACTGTGTACATCGGAATACAATACAAACAAAGTAATCTGAAAATTATTTTTAAGTGTCAACAAATTACAATAAACAAGTTAAGTATGCCGTTAATTTACTACAGAAAGATAAATGACCATTTAATGTCATAGCATTAGTTATATAACACATACAAAAGTTCTGTCTTGGAAGAATGGACTTAAGAAACCTTAAATATTGGGAAAATATGACAGACCTCACTTTTCCCGATACAAAATTTGTTTCCTCAACGACTGCAAAGTTATCTAAAGCGCCATTTACAGTTTTACTAAGGAAAGTCTATTAACTAGTGTCACGCCCACTGGTCAGACTTACATAATAAAATTCTTGAAATATTTATTACACATCATAATATTTTATTTTGCTAGTTAGATGCATGATATATATATATATATATATATATATATATATATATATATAAAGAACCTCTTCTAAATTCTATTTCATTTCGATGTGAATTATGCACGTGATAGAGAATGATAGAAGCGCACACAACTTCCCATTTCCTGGGCCATTAAACAGAGGACCTCAGCACGTGAACAAAGGATTTGCCGTGTTTTGACTTGGTAACCGTTATCGAGACTAACGGAAAACACGTTTTGCCCCCAACAAACAAAAAATATCAAATTTCTTACAGCATTAGCAACTTTGCGGAAAATAAAGTCGTCGGTAACTGTTTGTAAAAGCATTTTATTTAATTGGCCCATTCGTAAAAATAGGGTTTCTTGAATGGACCATTCTTTTCCCATCAACCACGTACAACCACATTACAGCAAAATATTAGATAATGCAATAAAACCACATCAAGATAAGTTTGTAGTCGAATGTTTCTGTGTGCATGGACCCTGTAATTCTTTACTTTCGTGAGATAGAAACACAGAAATTAAAATTAAATACCGATATATATTTATTCACGAGATATATTATTGTGTCATGTTTAAGATAATTTAAGCATTGAAGATATTTAACAAACTTAACAGAGGCAGCTCATCATCTGACCAAGTTCTGTGCGATAAATTACTGAATTATTAGAATACGGTTTGAGTTCAGAAAATTATTTTTGGAATCAGCAGTCGTGATGCAGTTGAAGCATTGGCGTAATTTTTGCTATTCATTGATCCACTTCACACGAAGAACAGGCGTTGGATCATTTTCTTCTGAATTCTCTGCGTTTTTCACAAATCCGAGATTCGTCTGAAACTTTACATGGTGCATTCCGTTTCTTTTTTAAATGTTCCGGGATGAAATTTATATTCCATTCTTTTAAACAAAGTTCATGAAAATAGCGCCTTATGGGCTGGAAGTGTCTGTCTGTCCTTCTGTCCGTCCTCATGATTAACCTTGAGACCCTCTAGACGGACTAAAATTAAATTTGGCATGGGTATTGTACAATTGGGCACAACCTCAAAATAGTACTTTTGAATATTGTACGAACGATAATAACAAAATGGCGACCGAGGAAATTTGTGAGGTGGGAGTGGCAGTAGTTAAAACACGTGTTGCAATCTGGTGGCCAAAAGACGGAAATATGTCGCAAGACCAAATACTGCCCTCTAGTGTCGGAACTCCGAATAATGTCACGCCTGAGAAGACGCTATTTTCAAATTGGGAATTTTAATCCAATTATCATTGCATGAAGTGGATAATAATCCCCTAAATTCACTAGCAGGGAGAAAAAGTATATTTATGAGGATTGCCGTACTTTTAATGGTTACCATAGTAACAATTAATAAGAAAGACAATGCGAGAGGATACCACGGTTACCATGGCAAGAAGAGTGAGATTAATGATTGAACGTAATTTTCTATGGACGAATTATTTCATATGCATATCCAATGGGTACCGGGATCCTTTCCCGGGGGTAAAGCGCGCCAGGGCGTGAAGCTGAGCACTCACCCAGATCAAGAGCTTTATCACCTCTTCCCCCAAGCGCCTGCATGGCGCATAGTGGGACAGCGTTAGTTTTGCTTTGTTACAGTTATATGAGGTTAGGTTAGGTTTGGTGTAGGTTATGTTGGGTGAGGCCAGTTGGAAGTTTATTATGGTTTCCGTGCTAACCGCGAGTAGGATGAGTCAGTACGTATGTCTACGAAGAATTTTTTTTGTTTAAGCTGGTTACGATGTAGCCATCTCAATAATGGTTTAGTCGGCTACTAAGTTTGCCACGGTGAACCGTTTTTGTCGTTAACAATGATTTTTGGACGTATTATTATAAAATATGGTAGGACTTGACTTTATAATAAATGTTGTTATGTTAACATTAGTGGTGAGTGACATTTCAAAAACTCTGTGGGCCCTCGGCTTACTTTGGAAAGTGGCCCCCATTTCTGAAACTTTTATGGTATTCATTCAAGTGCAATATCAGAAACAAAATCTGATTCATAATACGATTATACGATATAATGGAATAATTACTTTCTAAAACGTTGCCTTCATTACATGTCAAACGTAAATTATTTAAACATGGTTGCTTAATGCGATTTCTTAGCTAATTTTATATAAATTTAAGTTCTGGTAACGAGTAATCACCACTTGCATTTATAACCATGATAGAAAAGAAAATTCTGCAGTGCAATTTCAAAATTTCAAAATTTGGAAAACCCGGAAAAGAATTTTCGTTTTATTTTGTGAAATGTTGATGCATCCTTATTCTTTCACTGCGTCGCAAACATTTTTTATTATACAAAATATTTCGTATCCAAATTTATATACGACTTTATATGCAGGCATTCGGAAGTTAACTTCTCGCTGTTAGTATTTTTGTCATAGAAAATATCCATTCCTCTTGTATTTACCAGGTTTCTGTTTTTAAGTCATTGTGTGTTTTTTTATTTATTATCGTATGTTCAGTTTCTTCTTTATTTCGATTACAAGCTGCGTCCGTTTCGAGAAGAAAACTCTTCGCACTAAGATCAGGTTGATCTCAGGCAGGTTAATGTGGCAATGCGACCGCGTCTAAAATAGTCACTTCTGGATTTTACCTTCGTGTTACACTTCCAGGAACTGACTAAATGTCCCGAGGACTAGGGGAGAATTCGGTATTTAATTTAAACTGAAACTCACTTTGTTATTAAAGTACTCTATTGAGACTGACTTTGAATACGTCCGTCTTTTCTGAAGGGCTCCGGGAGATTTCCCAAAGAAGAACATGTTTTTGGAGGACCTCCTATTTTCACTCCAGCAAAGTTTGTGAAACTTTGGGTGAATTTTGATGAATCCTCTCGCATGCATGGGCCGTTGTCCTTGGAACAAAGACTAGAATAATGTGGCTGTTTCTCGGGTTCCCAGACAGAAGCAACTTGTGTGGAAACTCATCCACTCAGGCTGTTCCAACTCCAAGATAATAGTTACTTGTAACGTGTATTGTTCAACGTTATATACGAGAAGCAAAAAATAATATCTGGGCTGTACAAGAGAAGTTGCTGGAATTTCACAGACATGCTAATTGCCTTTTCCAAGATTACAAATGGAAATCCCCCATTTATCAACTAGCAATTCAATACGAACTATGCCTACAAAATATTGAGAGTACAACTATCGATATTACGCGCAGATTTTGATCACAAAATAAATTTATAATCACTTTACATTTTATTATATTAATAATTGAGGCATTAAGAAATTATTTTTTATACCATAGCTCAAAATATTTGGTGTTATAATCGCCATATTATTATCACCAATCTTAATAATAAGTATGTTCATTCATATATGCATAAATTATGTTTGCACTCATGGATGTTATCAAGATGGCGACAATGCAAAATTATGTAGGCTTTTGCGGCTTATATAAATAAAAACAAAGAGAATTATGAAATGGGATTTTCCTATGGGAGATATTCGCCTCGTCAGGGACACTTATTCTCGTTCAGTAACACACGTCGAGTATCTCAGTGCAGTAAAACATTTTCAGAATAAAGTATCTTGCAGAATACTCTAGAGCAGCGTTTGCCAACCTATGGTACGCGTACCACTGGTGCTGCTGTAAGAAAATCAAAAGATAATATTAAAAAAAATAAGTTTTCCCTGAAATCATTTGGTTAGTGGTACATTTAGTGTGTTAAATTAGACGCTGCTATGCATACGTCTCAGAACCTTGTCCAGCGACGGTCGTATTTAATATTATAGCCCTGGTTCTGTTACAAAGCATTGACTCAGTCCATTGGCGAGTTGGTTAGCCAGTTTCTTGTTACGAATTGGAATTAAATTGGTACTAGTAATTCAATACAATAACCACGTCGGCGCCTGCAGACAATGAAGTCGCATTCTCAAATTGGTTGATTCTTGTTTTGTTTAAAGACGCCGTATCAACTGCCCAGGTTATGTAGCGTTGAATGGTAGTGTTATTTGTGAATTATGAAGACCGATATGAGAGGAAATTGTTATTGTCTGGTAAATAAAGTATGTTTACTAGCCGACATTTGAACTCCGGACCCCTCAAGAGTGCGATGTATCGGCATAATTCTTCACGTAAATTAAACGCTTATGTATGTGATAGAGTATGAACTTCATAAATGAGCTGGTATCACGCGGTTGCCAATTAATACCTTCTTCTTTGCCGAATTACCTGGTACCTGATGTTACCGAACTCCCCCATTAACATTTTCATATTTAAATTTAAATTATCCGTTAGTTGCTGAAGGCTCCTTCTGTGATGAATTCTAAAATCTGATTGTGGCAACCAATCGCTGAGTCCAAGTATGGTTTGATGGTAATCATAAATTTTCAGCTGGATGTGCTTTGATGTTTTAGCTAAAGGGTTCTTCTTCACGTAGAATTTATGAAGTTCGTTCAACCCTTCACAGTTGCCGCGGTGCGAAACCCTGAAGCTAGGCCTCGTTGCTGTAGGCTGGGTTGTGTTCCAGGAACTTTGTCGTAAAATCCATTACAGATTTAAATTTTTTAATATTCAACATTTATTAATAGAAGACTTTTTTTTGTAGTGTTCTGTCTGAGGACAGGTCCATGTGAACAGGATCCTTCCATCCTTTTCTCGGACTGGGACCTGTTCGTATACGTTCTTGGCAGATGATCCAGAAGTGGTTTGCCATTGCCTTCTTCTGTGTGTGAATGGAGTAATTGTTGGGATGCCACGGAGAAACCGGGGAAGCCCCCGGAGGAAAACTCCGTGTTGCCTAGACCACGGCCTTGCCCAACACAAGTTATAAATTCGGGCACCGCCGGGAATCGAACCCGAGACCCCAGGATTACAAGGCCAGCGTTCTAACCGCTAGACCACCTCATCTTATTATTATTTAGTGTTCTGTCTGACGACAGGTCCATATGAACAGGATCCTTCCATCATTTTCTCGGATTGGGACCTGTTCATATACGTTCTTGGCAGATGGTCCAGAAGTGGTTTGCCATTGCCTTCTTCTGTGTGTGAATGGAGTAATTGTTGGGATGCCACGGAGAAACCGGGGAAGCCCCCGGAGGAAAACTCCGTGTTGCCTAGACCACGGCCTTGCCCAACACAAGTTATAAATTCGGGCACCGCCGGGAATCGAACCCGAGACCCAAGGATTACAAGGCCAGCGTTCTGACCGCTAGACCACCATGGCTTATTATTATTTAGTGTTCTGTCTGACGACAGGTCCATATGAACAGGATCCTTCCATCCTTTTCTCGGACTGGGACCTGTTCATATACGTTCTTGGCAGACGATCCAGAAGTGGTTTGCCATTGCCTTCTTCTGTGTGTGAATGGAGTAATTGTTGGGATGCCACGGAGAAACCGGGGAAGCCCCCGGAGGAAAACTCCGTGTTGTCTAGACCACGGCCTTGCCCAACACAAGTTATAAATTCGGGCACCGCCGGGAATCGAACCCGAGACCCCAGGATTACAAGGCCAGCGTTCTAACCACTAAAATGTCATCCAACAGAAAGCCGGCACACCAGTCTTGAGGCCGAAACAGGCAACCCTCAAATGACCTAGAATTATGACGAAAGATAATGATGACATTTTCATGAACGTAATCGTTTGAGTTTTTCATGTCGGTGAGAATTTGGAGTGTGGTCTCTTCAGTTGCAGATACTTATAAACGATTCTCGTGCAGAAGTGAGAAATGCAAGCAAAATTTTGGTCGGATAACCTCAGATAAAGGACGAGTTGAAAGCCGCAGGCGTCTATGAAATTATAAATTTAAAATAGAGGTCAGGCAGGAAGAGTAAAGCTGCAGATTGAAGTGGCACAGAACAATGTCAAATGGAGTGCTAACCAAACACAGTGGTAGACTTCAAGAAATGTCTTCACCCGTCGCAATGAAGTTAAGTGCTCTGTGGTTACAGAGTGGTCTGATGCTCGTTTCAGAGCTTGAATGTTACTTTGAGTGTTTGTCAGTAATGAAAGGGACATTTAGAGATATTTGTCTAAGAATTACCTTAGAATTTTGCCTTATGTTACGGAACATAACTTGGAACTGTTTTAGACACCGTTCGGGTGCGAGTTAATTACGTGTGAAGGAAATAGACTGAATGTCTTTGCATTTGTTAAATCATGAAATGTCCGGAGAACAAGTTTATTTTCAGTATGTCATTAATTCTGTTAACACGATCAAGAAAATTGTGTGTGATAGTGAATATTGCCAACCTCTTAGAACATGGCTAAACTTCCCGCTTGCAATTTTAGATCCATTAGGTGCAATGTAACTCCTTTCTTTAGTGATACTGACAATTCGAAGAAAAGCGGGCGGTATTGTGAAATGACATTCACAGGGTACGCCGAGCACTTCTCAAGATTAGGAGTAACGCGTTAGAGTATCATTTTATCGCTTCCCAAACCACTCTGTTCGAGAGGCTAGTAGCAGATTGGAACTTCCAAAAAAGATGATTTGATCATCTGCTACAAGATGGACAAAACAACACTTTCTTCGTTCCATCTCCAAGTTTTACGGTAACTTTAACAAAATTCGTACTTTCTTTGTACACCAACAAACATTCTCAGTTATATTTTAGTTTTGTCCGGAGTAAATAATCTCCAGACGTTGAATCTGTGGCACGTCTATGCAAATGACGATTACCTACACAAAATTCTCTTCTCGGACAAGGCTATTTTTCACACAGTTAGTGTAGTAAACCTCCATAATCGTGGAATTTGAGACAGTTCGAGTCGGCTCCAACGTAAATTTGAAGAAATAAGTTTTGGGAAGTCCGGCACAATACCGTTGACGTGTCCTTAATCGTAACTGCGGGAATGTCTATTAGACATGCAGGGGGCCTATTTCCAGTATTCCTGTAAGGCACACGCAAGTTTCGATGGATGAAAAAAAATGGGCAGTCCGCTTGAACACTGTCACGTCAGACACGTGACGTCAATCATATTTCCTAGGATACCAGTTCAAGAAATGATTATCAGTCATTGCGTGTCAGGAGCACTCTGTCGGCGGAATAGATCAATTCCTTTCGCGTTTTACCTGGACGGTTTCCGGCGTGGTTGTGTTATTGTCAGTAAATAGGATTTGGGGTACTGACGGCCATGATTACGAAGATGGCCGCTGTTCTAAGGGTTCTAGAACCGTGTAGTCTGTGAGTTTCAACTTCACTACAGTAATGCACTCTTAGCTAAGAGGAAAATGGAAATGTTGTTACTCTAGTCGGCAACGAAAGGGCTCTGATGACGGAGGCAGTATGACCTCTGAAACGTCGGTTAACATCGACCAGACTACACAGCGCAACAACCCAGAAGACAGAAATCTTCATACTCTGATGACGGAGGCAGTATGACCTCTGAAACGTTGGTTAACATATACCAGACTACACAGCGCAACAACCCACAAGACAGAAATCTTTATACTCCGATGACGGAGGCAGTATGACCTCTGAAACGTTGGTTAACATCGACCAGACTACACGACGCAAAAACCCAGAAGACAGAAATCTTCATACTCTGATGACGGAGGCAGTATGACCTTTGAAATGTTGGTTAACATCGACCAGACTACACAGCGCAACAACCCAGAATACAGAAATCTTCATACTCTGACGACGGAGGCAGTATGACCTCTGAAACGTTAGTTAACATCGACCAGACTACACAGCGCAACAACCCAGAAGACAGAAATCTTCATACTCTGATGACGGAGGCAGTATAACCTCTGAAACGTTAGTTAACATCGACCAGACTACACAGCGCAACAACCCAGAAGACAGAAATCTTCATACTCTGATGACGGAGGCAGTATGACCTCCGAAACGTTGGTAAACATCTACCAGACTATACAGCGCAACAACCCAGAAGACAGAAATCTTCATACTCTGATGACGGAGGCAGTTTGACCTCTGAAACGTTGGTTAACATCGACCAGACTACACGACGCAACAACCCAGAAGACAGAAATCTTCATACTCTGATGACGGAGGCAGTATGACCTCTGAAACGTTAGTTAACATCGACCAGACTACACAGCGCAACAACCCAGAAGACAGAAATCTTCATACTCTGATGACGGAGGCAGTATGACCTCTGAAACGTTGGTTAACATCGATCAGACTACACAGCGCAACAACCCAGAAGACAGAAATCTTCATACTGTGATGACGGAGGCAGTATGACCTCTGAAACGTTAGTTAACATCGACCAGACTACACAGCGCAACAACCCAGAAGACAGAAATCTTCATACTGTGATGACGGAGGCAGTATGACCTCTGAAACGTTAGTTAACATCGACCAGACTACACAGCGCAACAACCCAGAAGACAGAAATCTTCATACTGTGATGACGGAGGCAGTATGACCTCTGAAACGTTAGTTAACATCGACCAGACTACACAGCGCAACAACCCAGAAGACAGAAATCTTCATACTCTGATGACGGAGGCAGAATGACCTCTGAAACGTTGGTTAACATCGACCAGACTACACAGCGCAACAACCCAGAAGACAGAAATCTTCATACTCTGATGACGGAGGCAGCATGACCTCTGAAACGTTGGTTAACATCGACCAGACTACACGACGCAAAAACCCAGAAGACAGAAATCTTTATACTCCGATGACGGAGGCAGAATAACCTCTGAAACGTTGGTTAACATCGACCAGACTACACAGCGCAACAACCCAGAAGACAGAAATCTTCATACTCTGATGACGGAGGCAGCATGACCTCTGAAACGTTGGTTAACATCGACCAGACTACACAGCGCAACAACCCAGAAGACAGAAATCTTTATACTCCGATGACGGAGGCAGTATGACCTCTGAAACGTTGGTTAACATCGACCAGACTACACGACGCAAAAACCCAGAAGACAGAAATCTTCATACTCTGATGACGGAGGCAGTATGACCTTTGAAATGTTGGTTAACATCGACCAGACTACACAGCGCAACAACCCAGAATACAGAAATCTTCATACTCTGACGACGGAGGCAGTATGACCTCTGAAACGTTAGTTAACATCGACCAGACTACACAGCGCAACAACCCAGAAGACAGAAATCTTCATACTCTGATGACGGAGGCAGTATAACCTCTGAAACGTTAGTTAACATCGACCAGACTACACAGCGCAACAACCCAGAAGACAGAAATCTTCATACTCTGATGACGGAGGCAGTATGACCTCCGAAACGTTGGTAAACATCTACCAGACTATACAGCGCAACAACCCAGAAGACAGAAATCTTCATACTCTGATGACGGAGGCAGTTTGACCTCTGAAACGTTGGTTAACATCGACCAGACTACACGACGCAACAACCCAGAAGACAGAAATCTTCATACTCTGATGACGGAGGCAGTATGACCTCTGAAACGTTAGTTAACATCGACCAGACTACACAGCGCAACAACCCAGAAGACAGAAATCTTCATACTCTGATGACGGAGGCAGTATGACCTCTGAAACGTTGGTTAACATCGATCAGACTACACAGCGCAACAACCCAGAAGACAGAAATCTTCATACTGTGATGACGGAGGCAGTATGACCTCTGAAACGTTAGTTAACATCGACCAGACTACACAGCGCAACAACCCAGAAGACAGAAATCTTCATACTGTGATGACGGAGGCAGTATGACCTCTGAAACGTTAGTTAACATCGACCAGACTACACAGCGCAACAACCCAGAAGACAGAAATCTTCATACTCTGATGACG
Source organism: Zootermopsis nevadensis (assembly GCF_977971745.1). Taxonomy (NCBI): domain Eukaryota; kingdom Metazoa; phylum Arthropoda; class Insecta; order Blattodea; family Termopsidae; genus Zootermopsis; species Zootermopsis nevadensis. Next base: position 4,422,468 of record NW_028259145.1, read on the forward strand.
GAGGCAGAATGACCTCTGAAACGTTGGTTAACATCGACCAGACTACACAGCGCAACAACCCAGAAGACAGAAATCTTCATACTCTGATGACGGAGGCAGAATGACCTCTGAAACGTTGGTTAACATCGACCAGACTACACAGCGCAACAACCCAGAAGACAGAAATCTTCATACTCTGATGACGGAGGCAGAATGACCTCTGAAACGTTGGTTAACATCGACCAGACTACACAGCGCAACAACCCAGAAGACAGAAATCTTCATACTCTGATGACGGAGGCAGAATGACCTCTGAAACGTTGGTTAACATCGACCAGACTACACAGCGCAACAACCCAGAAGACAGAAATCTTCATACTCTGATGACGGAGGCAGAATGACCTCTGAAACGTTGGTTAACATCGACCAGACTACACAGCGCAACAACCCAGAAGACAGAAATCTTCATACTCTGATGACGGAGGCAGAATGACCTCTGAAACGTTGGTTAACATCGACCAGACTACACAGCGCAACAACCCAGAAGACAGAAATCTTCATACTCTGATGACGGAGGCAGAATGACCTCTGAAACGTTAGTTAACATCGACCAGACTACACAGCGCAACAACCCAGAAGACAGAAATCTTCATACTCTGATGACGGAGGCAGAATGACCTCTGAAACGTTGGTTAACATCGACCAGACTACACAGCGCAACAACCCAGAAGACAGAAATCTTCATACTCTGATGACGGAGGCAGAATGACCTCTGAAACGTTGGTTAACATCGACCAGACTACACAGCGCAACAACCCAGAAGACAGAAATCTTCATACTCTGATGACGGAGGCAGAATGACCTCTGAAACGTTGGTTAACATCGACCAGACTACACAGCGCAACAACCCAGAAGACAGAAATCTTCATACTCTGATGACGGAGGCAGAATGACCTCTGAAACGTTGGTTAACATGGACCAGACTACACAGCGCAACAACCCAGAAGACAGAAATCTTCATACTCTGATGACGGAGGCAGAATGACCTCTGAAACGTTGGTTAACATCGACCAGACTACACAGCGCAACAACCCAGAAGACAGAAATCTTCATACTCTGATGACGGAGGCAGAATGACCTCTGAAACGTTGGTTAACATCGACCAGACTACACAGCGCAACAACCCAGAAGACAGAAATCTTCATACTCTGATGACGGAGGCAGAATGACCTCTGAAACGTTGGTTAACATCGACCAGACTACACAGCGCAACAACCCAGAAGACAGAAATCTTCATACTCTGATGACGGAGGCAGAATGACCTCTGAAACGTTGGTTAACATCGACCAGACTACACAGCGCAACAACCCAGAAGACGGATATCTTCAACGAAAGGGCCCTTTGTTCAAATTCTATGGGAATCTCGATGCACTCCAAAAATCGTTTGAACGCGGTGGGCTAGAAGAATATGTCTGCACTATGACGGAATTCGAACCCCGGTCACTCAGAGTATTCAGGACACTCATTCCGCTGTCCTTGTTCCGAAATGGCAAAGCTGACTGAAAATGCGCTGATGTAGTTGATATGTTAAGAGTAATATACATGCCTGTCGATAATCAAAAGTGCGATGCATTTTGCATCTTTCTTACCATTAAAACTTAGAGCTTCCAGTTGAAATGATCTGGTAATATACTCACGACTTGCTGTGAGAAGTTTTACTAATGAACTGAGGCCACAGCAGTTTGTAATAATCAGAACCTTAACACGTGCGTTTGCTAATTTTTAAGCCGCCAAAAAATCACGCTGATGTCAGCAACAGTGCGATGGGGCCAGTTCCATTAAAGCCAACACGTGAAACAATTAAATTCTAAGCCTGCCTACTTTTAAGGCATACGGTGGTCTAGCGGTTAGAACGCTGGCCTTGTAATCCTGGGGGTCTCGGGTTCGATTCCCGGCGGTGGCCGAATTTATAACTTGTGTTGGGCAAGGCCGTGGTCTAGGCAACACGGAGTTTTCCTCCGGGGGCTTCCCCGGTTTCTCCGTGGCATCCCAGCAATTACTCCATTCACACACAGAAGAAGGCAATGGCAAATCACTTCTGGATCATCTGCCAAGAACGTATATGAACAGGTCCCACTCCGAGAAAAGGATGGAAGGATCCTGTTCATATGGACCTGTCGTCAGACAGAACACTAAATAATATAATATAAATACGGGAGAACGTAATTACTACTAACTGAACTGATTTTTATGAATTCTGTAAGAAATGAGACAGTTTTATCAGTTGACAATGTTTGGAGCATTCCCATTATTTTTACGCGCACCACTTGGGTACGCGCCACCTAGTTTAAAAGCCACTACTGTGAAAGCTCGAGACACTAGGAGAATAAATTTTTCTATATTATTTATTTAATGTTGTTTTCAACAGCTCAGAGACACGGAATGATAGGACGGTTGGTGAAAATTTAATTTCAAAGTTCAGGCGTATGGAAGGAGGAGATCGCAGCTTAATTTAAGTTGATATCCCGACATTTATCTGGAGGGAATGAGGTAAGGAACCGAATTTCTTAATCATTTTAGTTGGTTTCGGGCCGAGATTTGAACCGGGAACCTCACGAGCACAAGGAAGAATTGATAACTGCTCGACAGTGAAGTTCGGTGATGAAGGTGGACAATATTAAGGGATATTTTAAGGTAATAATTTGTTTCGGGTCGTTTTAAATGAGACTGGTACAGGGTATTAATAGTGTCAGCGGTGTACAAATTTCGGATCGTATTACCGGAAAGTTAGTCAGTTACTTACTTCCGGCATTTAATGCATTTTAGCCTGTTTCTTTATTATTGTAATTTTTGCATCACATCGTCTGTGACAGAATTTATTTTCCATTATGTCTGTGGTAATACATAAAATTACCTTTTTATGCATTTCTCATGACCTTGACCTAGGTTTCGCTCTGTTCGTATAACTTTCCAACTGATAGTTCGAACTGTCATATAAATTTCTGGACACTGAGATTTTTTCTCATTTTGTTCTCACGAGCAGCCATCTGTGCACTTCAGGTATCCACGACTCAACCTGTCAGCGCGTGATCGAGGAATGACAGTCGATAATATAAATCAGACATAAACTCATAACGTCATGATCACGTGGTAAAAATAACCATCGTATGAGGTACTGAATTATTGCCTTTCCCATTGCCAGAATAACTCAATTTAAATCTCCGATATGTTGTTGTCATTATTATTATTATTATTATTGGCCTTATTGGCTGTTGTTAAGCACTTTAATAAATGAATTAAATTGAATTGAATTATTATTAATTTCATACCACATTATAGGTTGTGTGTTCAGAACCCTGGGATCGAATCTTACTACTGAAGCTAATTAGCTGACTCAGTCTCTTCGGAAAATCACCTTGAAATATATAAAATTTTAAGTTCATTTCTTCTTGTTCCAAAATATTCGATTTTGTGCAGTTTTTACACTGAAGTACTCGCAAATTTTATTATAATTAAGACCACTGTAATAATAATTATTATTTTTATTATTATTTAATTATATTTATGTGAATGTTTTAGATAGCATAAATTTTCATACCTTAGGCGTCATAAGGCGCCACTTCGATGCGCTTTGTCTTGTTAATGTTTATAACGGTTTTAAATGTTGTCCTTCCCAACTTGAAAGTATCGGAGTTTGCGCTCTTAGCTCAAATTTTAGAGATTTTCCTTAGTTCATTGCTGCCTCCTCCTGTAAACTTTGCCCCTTTGCTAGACGTGGATTTTCAGAACGGAACGTTTTGACAGAACGACGGACGCATAAACGGACATGGACTGCACTTTATGTTATCACGTGATCATATTGGTAATTCCCGATACCGACAAACTTTACGGGAAAGTTATTATATTTATTTATTTTTAGTTCTTAGTAGCTTATCAATTATTTTACTACTCTCGTGTTTCCTTGTTCAGTGCCTATCAGCCACTCTAATGGCTGCCAACGTACAAGTTTTCCCTGTAACTCTGCTAGAACACGCAAATATCCACGTGTTTACAATGTTTCTGTCAGTCAAAATATCCGACCGTAGCGCCTGTTCGGTTGAATGTTTTATGACGTCGAAGCTTCGCGCGTCTGTTTATTTAATTTGTAAGCGTGGCACTCTAATGCGAGGGCTCCACTGAACTGAATCTGGAAAAGTTGCACAAATCCGTGCCAATTTCTCACGTCATTGTACAAATTTCCTATGAATTAAATTACCGCCAGGTACAATCTACTGTTCTTGTATTTAATCTCACCTTCGTTCAAAACACTATTAAAACCCTGTAGTTTGTCGATTATGGTATTCTGGGTTCTGACCCCCTGTGCACGCGTAATTAGAAACCAGGGTTTCGGAAAAAACATGGCGTATGTTTTTTCAGGGCTAAAGTGGGTCATTTGACCACCTCTTAGATCTTCTGGAACGCGATTCGTCCGACCAGGGTTCAGATAGTTTTCGTAAAATTATATGTTAACCGTTAATATAAGACGAGAAGATCTCGGGAGTCTGCATCCAACTGGCGTCTGGTAAGGCAGATCTATTCACTGAGCAGATTGAATGTTATCAGACTTCAGACCTGAAGATGGTGACAATACATTTTCCGAAACACTGGTGTCTACATTGACATTTTTACCGCCGTGGAAACGTCAGGTCTCAACGAAACCCTATTTGTTCACACCTTCAACTTTCTATTAGTAGTGCAAAATATTGTTAAAGTGTTCGATGCAGAAATGCGTTATCAATTCCGCTGCTGTTAGTAGGATCCAATTCATGTTCGATAATCGAACGATAGCTATCGATCGTCACACCAGTTGGTCGGCTTTAAGAATTCTTCTTTATTACGTTTCATAACCTAAGCAGTTGAGGTAACGTCGTCATGTTATACGGACTGTGAAAAACGTGCATACTAAGAACGGAGTTGAGAAAATAAAATTTATGACAAAGTATAGAAAATGTAGGAAATTTATTTGGAATAATATATTAGTTATGTTGACGTAAAGACACTTTGGTCGATCAGAAAGTCTATAAATAAAATCGAATTTGACTTTGTAATGATGTTCGTTTGTTTTCCCCATCATTCAGCGGTAAGCCTACATCATTTTTTAGTCTATATGTTCAAAAGCGTATCCACTGTGCGATTTCCTCCACGATCCAGTTTTATTCAACTATTTTTCCTAAAAGTTTGTCACCAGCGTTCTCTTTATTTTTAACAATATATCTACGTAAATGTTCCTCTAAATGTCCGTTCCCTGAAGCGTGGAAGAAGAATAAGAAGAACAACAAAGCACTCGCCCGACCATTTCAGGGTTTGATGAACAGTTTTTCATAAGTTGGCAATTGTGTTTCAGTTCCGACTCTCTGATAGCTTTATCCAAGCATTTTAGCTCTTCTGTTGTTCTGGATGCCTGTAGACACTTCTGTGTTAACAAACAAACATTGCTTGGAAGTAAAACCACTTGTTCTTTGTACATCTCCACTGTGTTTGAACTGAAACAGTAAAATGTAGTCCGTTTAAAATTCGATCAATAGAATTTAATCAGAAACACTGAAAGCAAGACAACAAACAAACAAACAAATTAACTAGATGGCATACGGAACCCGAAGGTTCATCACCGAACTAACCAAAGCCCTCCACCGGACCCTGTCCTGGGCCAACAAAATCCAATCTCCACCAACTCCTATCTCCCATAGATCCCGCATGAGATTATCCTCCCATCTACGTCTAGGTCTCCCCAGCGGTCTCTTCCCCTCAGTCTTCCCAAATAGTGAACCCAACCAACCAGATGGCTTATGGAACCCGAAGGTTCATCACCGAACTAACCAAAGCCCTCCACCGGACCCTGTCCTGGGCCAACAAAATCCAATCTCCACCAACTCCTATCTCCCATAGATCCCGCATGAGATTATCCTCCCATCTACGTCTAGGTCTCCCCAGCGGTCTCTTCCCCTCAGTCTTCCCAAATAGTGAACCCAACCAACCAGATGGCTTATGGAACCCGAAGGTTCATCACCGAACTAACCAAAGCCCTCCACCGGACCCTGTCCTGGGCCAACAATATCCAATCTCCACCAACTCCTATCTCCCATAGATCCCGCATGAGATTATCCTCCCATCTACGTCTAGGTCTCCCCAGCGGTCTCTTCCCCTCAGTCTTCCCAAATAGTGAACCCAACCAACCAGATGGCTTATGGAACCCGAAGGTTCATCACCGAACTAACCAAAGCCCTCCACCGGACCCTGTCCTGGGCCAACAAAATCCAATCTCCACCAACTCCTATCTCCCATAGATCCCGCATGAGATTATCCTCCCATCTACGTCTAGGTCTCCCCAGCGGTCTCTTCCCCTCAGTCTTACCAAATAGTGAACCAACCAACCAGATGGCTTACCGAACCCGAAGGTTCATCACCGAATTAATTAAAGCCCTCCACCGGACCCTGTCCTGGGCCAACAAAATCCAGTCTCCTTCAACTCCTATCTCCCATAGATCCCGCATGAGATTATCCTCCCATCTACGTCTAGGTCTCCCCAGGGGTCTTTTCCCCTCAGGCTTCCCAACCAATACCCGGTGCACACCTCTTGTCCCATCCATGCGCGCTACATGCCTCGCCCATCTCATAAGCTAATCAATATGCAGTTTTCTCCACGCCCCATCATCTTCCCTCTTAGGCCCAAATATCCTCCTCAACACCCTGTTCTCAAACACCTGCAATCTGTGTTCCTCCCTCTGAGTGAGAGACCATGTATCGCACCCACACAAAACAACAGGCAAGATTATTGTTTTGTGTACTTTAATCTTCAGGTTGTTAGAAATGAGACGGGAAGACAAAGTATTTTGAACTGAGAAGTAACAAGCATTTCCGAAATTTAGTCTCCTCCTGATTTCCTCATGAGTGTCATTTTGATTTGTTATTCTTGTTCCCAAATATTTGAACAAGACATCAAAGAGTTCTTATATCAGTAGACAGTGTTTTGTTTCGTGATTAAGTACCTAGAATCTAGAGGCTTAATACATCAAGTTGCTTCAGAGCGAGCTGTTTCACACTCTTTCTGTTTGCAAGACGCCCGGTTTTTTCTCAGGTTTTGATACGAGCAAAATTATTAAAATGCCGTGCGTCAGTGTAATTGCCCTGTGCTTCCTATGAGGGAGTATGAAGTCGTATTTCATATCAGAAAACGAATTATTTTCAATTTCCCTCATTCATATTTACGAATTTAAGGCGAACAACTCTCTCTGTCCTAAAAACCCACCTCACCAAGTGATTCAGCACGCACTTATAACAGATGGTAGTCGATTGTCTCGTGGTTTTCCCTTCGTAAAATAAAGAAGATCAGATCACCATATTCTGTGTGTATTTGTGTCTCATTTTAAATTTTGAACTATCAAACCGTTGCCACTGGATGCCTGAAAACAACGAAATTATTTAATTTCCGTACAATCGATAATAACAACATGGCGCCGGCGGCAAAGAGTGACGTAGAACCGACAGTAATGCCACCTTATATAATGTTCTAAAATTTTGGTACTAGATCATGAAAAGTATTCAAATTTTGTTATGGTAATTGATTTGTAGAATTCAGAATTGCATCACGTTCTCCATGCTAACAATTTCTTTACCTTTGAAGTTTGGCATACGTAACTAATTGGAACTGAACATGTGAAATCTTGTATAAGTACAGATCATAAATGCGAGTACAACATTGCGTGATATGTTGAATGCGAGTTAACTGCCGAGTGATGATTGTGCGCATGCTTGTGGATAAATAGTGTGACAAATGTAACGCATGATTCTAACAATAAGACTAACAATAAACCTGTAAGTATTAATAATAGTTTGTAACTTACTTCAGACTTATTTATTTATTTTATTTATTTAGTGTTCTGTCTGACGACAGGTCCATATGAACAGGATCCTTCCATCCTTTTCTCGGACTGGGACCTGTTCATATACGTTCTTGGCAGATGATCCAGAAGTGGTTTGCCATTGCCTTCTTCTGTGTGTGAATGGAGTAATTGTTGGGATGCCACGGAGAAACCGGGGAAGCCCCCGGAGGAAAACTCCGTGTTGCCTTGCCCAACACAAGTTATAAATTCTGGCACCGCCGGAAATCGAACCCGAGACCCCAGGATTACAAGGCCAGCGTTCTAACCGCTAGACCACCGTGGCATACTTCAGACTTAATGTATCTTAAAGATAATGTTTCAAAACATAATTTAATTCATCGCCAACATATTAGCCCGAAACTAAAACACTAACTCGAGTTATATTGCATTTCGTTGCTGTATTATAAACTTAAATTATTTAAATTTAACATTAATAACACACAATTTCTATGACTAGAAATCTGTGACATAGGAAAATAAACTTTACTGGTTCTACACGAAACGTCGTCGAATTGATAATGAACTCGAATCTTTTAACTATTTTGTAAATTACAGTTGCCACTTTGAAGATGACTGACGTATAGTCTGATAGAAGTTTAACAATTTTTCAGAGGTCCTTGATATGCCAACATCACGAGGGCGATAATGATGTTAAATTTCTACCAGACTAGACGGCAATGCAACCCGGAAGTCAGCAATTTTCGAACTCACCGCCGTGAAAACCTCAAATCCTAATTCTCACTCTGCAAGTTACAGCTAACAGTAGCGATGAGGCATCCTTTAGCGATGTGTGTAAAACATAACTCCAAGGAGCAGGACCGTCCTTGAGAAGCTGAAGTCACTCAGGTAATCAAATTCCTTACCTTCCACCCAGAAGCTCATTACCATGTTCACAAGAGGCCGTGTTACTACGACAACGTAAAACTCAGCTTTCATTAACAAACCACACATTTCCTATACCGATCACGTCATTTCTGCCATCTGGCGTCATAAATTTGTCTACTGTTGAAGACGTCTTTCATTCCTTCATCACTTATTAATATCACACGCCCGCGCGTAACGTATATATATAAATTATCATTGCATACCGGTTAGCACGATTATATGCGGTAATAAGAAGGAACGTGAAGCAGCAGCCTCATGTACCTAAAATTTGGCTGGTACAAAGAACGTTGTTTTACGTACGTTGTATAAGCTGGATATTAATACTTTTTTAATTATCTTTTTTGCCTTTGGGAATTTTGCAGTCTTCCATTCTCGTTTTTTTTTTTTAAAAAAAAAATTGAATTTTGAGGAGTCTTTCTCCGAACCCTTTATTGTCATTGTATTCCATCTATCGTCTTCTTTATTATTCTCTTTTTTTTATACTTGCCTCCGGGCTTCAATTTAAAATTTAGGTAGTTCGTCGTCCACACGCCATAGACGTGTCCCTCTCTATTTCGCATAATAATTCTGAGGAATCTCTTAAAAATTTCCACTCTTGTAGATTTCTTCTTATTTTAAGTTTCAACGTAGAATATTCTAATTAGCACAGTGTCTTACTTGATGTCTTGTTTTCATGTTTACTGTCTCGTGCTTCTGTATTTAATATTATTATAAGTAACTGCATTTTTCAGAAGATTTTTGCACTTAATAAAGGGACAGTCAGGGAATCGATTAAAATAAAAACGCTTTATGACCTGAATAATTGATAGAGGGCCATTAAATAGATGAGTACGCTAATTTGATTGGTTCTAAGTCATTTGATGGCGCTGTCTCAACTCAAGTTCTTAATAAATGTCATCCCATATTATTCTAGGTAATAACTTGATATATGAGTGTTAGATAAATTACTTTTGATGAGATAGTATAGCTGCATCATATTGTGATATTAATTAAAATAATTATTATATTTGTTTACCGTCAAATCACAATAAAATAGTAAGATAAGATGATATTTTAATCATTTTAATTATCTTATCTTACTATTTTATTGTGATTTGACGGTAAACAAATATAATAATTATTTTAATAAATTACTTTGTCTATCGGTGCTTAAGCCACGGTGGTCTAGCGGTTAGAACGCTGGCCTTGTAATCCTGGGGTCTCGGGTTCGATTCCCGACGGTGCCCGAATTTATAACTTGTGTTGGGCAAGGCCGTGGTCTAGGCAACACGGAGTTTTCCTCCGTGGCATCCCAACAATTACTCCATTCCCACACAGAAGAAGGCAATGGCAAACCACTTCTGGATCATCTGCCAAGAACGTATATGAACAGGTCCCAGTCCGAGAAAAGGATGGAAGGATCCTGTTCATATGGACCTGTCGTCAGACAGAACACTAATTATTATTATTATTATCGGTGCTTACTTTCGTGCCTCAGGTAATGGCTGTTTAATGCTTTACTTATAAATGACAGTATGCAATATTAAACAGACAATTATATTAACGAAAATGGTGTACAGAATCAGATATAAGATAAAATGTTTCAGGTAATAATGCATGTTTATGTGTCAGGTTTCAGGGAATAAACATTGTAATAAAATTCTTTTGGTTTTTCTCCGTTGTTGAGAGTACAGAAAGGCGAACCTCTCGTGAAATATTTGCATCGAAATATACCAGAGCTCTAAAACATTCATACCCATCTGAAATTCTATGAAATGATATGCACGTGGATGAAATGTGAACAAATTCTCTCTCTCTCTCTCTCTCTCTCTCATCATTATTCAAAGACAAGAAACTTTATTTCAGTGACAATTTCTGAAGCCATGGGAACAGCATGCAATTTTAAACAGCTTTGTGACAGACATTTCAACTTCCAACATGTTATTAACTCTGGAATAGCACCTTGACTTTTTGATAAATAAACCATGTTATGTATGATCTGAACTTTTACGGCGACTAAGTATAATAAATTCTTCTCGGACTACCAGACGTATAAGGTGGTTTAATGGAGGAAAATACCAACGTTTCGAGAACCATCTTCGTCTTCCATTAAACCTCCTTACACGGCTGGTAGCCCGAGAAGAATTTATTATAATCCATGTTATGTTTAGATTCCTTTCTCTTCTCTTTTACGCTCCTCTGAATTATCCTTTATTTAATGTCTGATATTTTCCTTTACCTCATCAATTTATATTTATTATTATTGTTATTGTTGAATTATTAATTAATAACAAGTTTGACAGGATATGAAAGGAATTGGTGGTATATCCGAGGTGCTGTCCGTTAGTGTTCCTTGCGAGACTTAAGAACACTGAAAATGTCGGCTTCCGAAACAAGGTTTGAACCCTGACTCTTCCGTATACGAGGTAGGACTGCTAACAAATCTGCCATAAAGTTAGACCCATCAAAGTAAAATGTTTAAATATTTGATGCTATTAATCTTGTGGACTAAGATCTCTTTCCAGAAATAGGTTCCAGTCGTGAGCTTACATGAATACTAGTTAATCGCTTCCGGTAATACGTGTGTTTGCCATCTGAGACACCCTGTCTTTCGTATGAAGGACTCTATTTAGTCAGTTGTGAAGTACGTTTTCTGAGATTAAACATCAGGACGAATAAACCCCCACTTTCATTGACGTTACGTAATATAAGATAGTAGACGGACAGTCGAACAGGCGTCAGCGGCTAATACACAGCCCGAAAAGACGTTTCCCAGTTTGGATTCTCGCCCTCTGTCTCTTATTAGCTTCCGAATTTATGTCAGTGGGATAATGATGTCGCCAATTACGCTTAACTCTGTGCAGAACAGACGTTCCCATGTTATTAATGCTTCAGTAATGAAGTCTGTCGCCATGTTACAATATTTCACGCCTGTGTGATAGGAACTTGGCAACCCGCTCTACAGCTCGTCAGTTTCGCAAATGAATATAATTGTGACAGGTGACGCTTTATACAGGAATTTACTCACCAGTTCACTTTCATAAAGTTTTTATTTTTATTGTAGTTAGATCGTGAATATTTATGGGATATTTTATTAACGCTGCTGTGAGAGAGAAATTTGAGTGTTCCAAACACTATCAATAAATTAATTATAGTAGAATCACCTGGTAATCATGTTCTTCAGTATATTTCACAGAATGACTAACCTCGCCCCAGATATAATATTGAAGACGCGGAAATTTGACTTGACTTCGCTAAAATTTACATTTGAACAAGAACTTAGTTGGACCTCGGGGCTAAAATAAATTAGCATTTTTTCTTATTAGAAAGTTTTACGCATTAATGTTCCGTCAAAGTCTGATAGACCTCTTCCAGACTACAAGCGATACAACTCAGAAAAGACAGTCATGTTTGTACTCACCGCAAATTCCTATAATGCTCCAATCGGACTGTGGTGGATGCTTATATCACTATTTAACATCCTTTTGACAAACGTATTTTAAATTCAAAATTTCCTACAACATAACTGTGGGATTCACAGGGTTTTTTTTTTCCAATTTCCCTGCTCTATAAATACCTCGGACAGACTTTATCTGTATCAGTGGTCCAAACCTTCTCTCCTTCCAACCATAAGACATAGATAGTCAGTGTCCAAAACGTAGTGAAATTCACAATTCTTGATTTCTATAATTAGTGTGATTTAAATAAAAGAGATAAATATCGAAGGCGTTCCTTCAGATTCAGTCTTCATCAGGAAGTTTTTATCTGGAAAAGGAAAACATATTTTTTCTGTTTTTTTTTTCTATCTTTGTACTCCACACCTTAAAGAACTCTAAAGATTTTCCTCCAATTTTTTTTTATTATTATTATTAGTGTTCTGTCTGACGACAGGTCCATATGAACAGGATCCTTCCATCCTTTTCTCGGACTGGGACCTGTTCATATACGTTCTTGGCAGATGATCCAGAAGTTGTTTGCCATTGCCTTCTTCTGTGTGTGAATGGAGTAATTGTTGGAATGCCACGGAGGAAAACTCCGTGTTGCCTAGACCACGGCCTTGCCCAACACAAGTTATAAATTCGGGCACCGCCGGCAATCGAACCCGAGACCCCAGGATTACAAGGCCAGCGTTCTAACCGCTAGACCACCTCATCTTATTATTATTTAGTGTTCTGTCTGACGACAGGTCAGGTCCATATGAACAGGATCCTTCCATCCTTTTCTCGGACTGGGACCTGTTCATATACGTTCTTGGCAGATGATCCAGAAGTGGTTTGCCATTGCCTTCTTCTGTGTGTGTGAATGGAGTAATTGTTGGGATGCCACGGAGAAACCGGGGAGCCCCCGGAGGAAAACTCCGTGATACCTAGACCACGGTCTTGCCCAACACAAGTTATAAATCTGAGCACCACCGGGAATTGAACCCGGGACCCCAGGATTACAAGGCTAGTGTTCTGGCCACTATAATTACATCGGTATTTGGGGCCAAAGGTATAATGCCGACATAACACGTAAAACACTTTTTGAGTTTATCCACACATTACAGAAAGGATGGAGCACAGCTTTCAGTATTCAGAATGTCCCAAAAAGATGTATACACATTCATTGAATGAAATAAAGACATGTTAATAAATTAAACCATTTCATTCGTCAGCATTGCTACTTAGTAAATTAGTAGGTGTTAAAGACGGCCAGAGTTAGCTTCGTGGCACAGCTGACAGGGGTGACCAACTGACTGACAAGCGGCCACCTACACCGCGTCCTTCACTTAATCCCACAAGAAACGACGTGGGGGGTACTCAACAGATTGTATCGGTCTGGGAAACTGTTTGCCAAGAAAGGACCAGATAACACGATGGTAATTTGGGGGTGCCCCGTCTTGTTGTCACCACATGTCCTCGTCTCCTTACAGCTGACGAACGGCGGGGACAGTGTATGCATCTTTTTGGAACACACTGTACATCTGGTACGTCTGGTGTAGAATAGCCCGGAGAATTATAGAACAAAGTTCTGGAGGTCAGTAAAATTAAGATGTGACTGAACGAATTTTTGATGTGGAAGCGACTGGAAAATATAATTTACTTCGGACCCGAATTCTCGGCTCTTAATCTGCATTAAACAAAAGACTTAAAAGGCGTTTAAGGGGCAATGACGCTGAGTGACTGATAATGTTGGTGAGTGGTAACGCTCGAATCTCAGTCGAATTACTGGCTAAGGATGATAGTATAGAATACTGAGATGGTCACTACGACCTTACAGCGTCCTTTCAAATCCTTTACCTCATGACTTTCATTAACATTTTCGCTCGTAATTTGGCGCTGTTTGTGAAATGACATAAGTTAGTAAAAGGTGTTTGGTATTTTCATCTAATTTTCATATGGGATTAAAATTTGAAGGTATGGATTCTCTGAGTGTTTTTTTTTTTCGAAACTAGATCTACTCGACAGATTTTTATTTTTTTATATAACTTTCTGTTCTATTTTGATGCTTTGTTCCTCCTTCCGTTTGTGTTTAACTTTCTTCACTCCTCAGTTCCGTATTTTTCGTCCTCTCTCGCCACCTTGCTTCAGTTTCCACCTGACTGAATTCTGATGCTGTTCTGCTCGTCACCAGGGTAGCACCTCGCGTCTCCAAGCGACAGAACGCAACACAATTGTCGCTCATTACACAAACGCGTATGTGGACGTCTCCCTATTTCTTCTCCGAAGCTATTGAAGGAATTCGATGAGATTCTGTGTTTACGACAGCCACGAAGTCCGTTGTGGGTGAACCCCAAGAACGTATTAAGAATTGTCACAGGATATTTTCTATCAGATATTTGTGTGTGCGATTAAGAGTGTCGTACAGAATTCGTGGCCACTAAGATACATACGCCTAGTGATTAATATTATTACTTTTTTCACATAGTATTTGCCATCTAGTTGATGAAATAGATGCTCCATGTATTTCAAATTGTGCAAGGTGCTTTAAGAGAACCTGGTAGTTGCTCATCCAATAAGCAGTTCCCTGCCAAACCGTAAGGTTCATTATTATGTTCGCAAAAGCCCTTACAGCCAATCTCACATTGTTCAACTTGGCCAAAGTCCTCACTCTCAGATCTTAATCATCCAGTTCGCTCTTTTCCTTGTCATCTGCGTCTGCAGCCCCAAGTTTTCTCTCTCATCTCTTCAATTATCCCCCACCCCGAACATTTTTTATGGAATACCGTGTGCCAAAAGATGGCTGGGACTTAATCTCAGCATAATTCTACGACCTCGAAAATGTCATGTTTACGTCACGACTTGATCTTTAGTCACAACGAAAATTTACAGTCCACTATTTTATTTTTATTTTATACTGTATGGATCTAAAATAACAATACCTGTAAATTTATACATATGTATATATATATATATATATATATATATATATATGCTTGTCCGTTATGCGCCATGAATGTAATTAAAAGATAGTGATAATGTTTACTTTGAAAGCCAGAAACTAGTATAATAGTATGTAAGACTTGAGGTTCTCACAGCGGTGAGTATGAAGATTTCCGTCTCCTGGGTTAAGAAAATATTAGAAAGGGAGCAGAGACGTTTGGCTTTCTTTATCCGAAGAGCCTCGAATCTCCGGATGAAGCGATGAGTATCCTCCCCATAGAGGTTTACTATGTAAGACTTGAAGTTCTCACAGCGGTGAGTATGAAGATTTCCGTCTTCATCACCCTGATGACGGAGGCAGTATGACCTCTGAAACGTTGGTTAACATCGACCAGACTACACAGCGCAACAACCCAGAAGACAGAAATCTTCATACTCTGATGACGGAGGCAGTATGACCTCTGAAACGTTGGTTAACATCGACCAGACCACACAGCGCAACAACCCAGAAGACAGAAATCTTCATACTCTGATGACGGAGGCAGTATGGCCTCTGAAACGTTGGTTAACATCGACCAGACTACACAGCGCAACAACCCAGAAGACAGAAATCTTCATACTTATCGCCCTGATGACGGAGGCAGTATGACCTCTGAAACGTTGGTTAACATCGACCAGACCACACAGCGCAACAACCCAGAAGACAGAAATCTTCATACTCATCGCCCTGATGACGGAGGCAGTATGACCTCTGAAACGTTGGTTAACATCGACCAGACCACACAGCGCAACAACCCAGAAGACAGAAATCTTCATACTCATCGCCCTGATGACGGAGGCAGTATGACCTCTGAAACGTTGGTTAACATCGACCAGACTACACAGCGCAACAACCCAGAAGACAGAAATCTTCATACTCTGATGACGGAGGCAGTATGGCCTCTGAAACGTTGGTTAACATCGACCAGACTACACAGCGCAACAACCCAGAAGACAGAAATCTTCATACTTATCGCCCTGATGACGGAGGCAGTATGACCTCTGAAACGTTGGTTAACATCGACCAGACCACACAGCGCAACAACCCAGAAGACAGAAATCTTCATACTCATCGCCCTGATGACGGAGGCAGTATGACCTCTGAAACGTTGGTTAACATCGACCAGACCACACAGCGCAACAACCCAGAAGACAGAAATCTTCATACTCATCGCCCTGATGACGGAGGCAGTATGACCTCTGAAACGTTGGTTAACATCGACCAGACTACACAGCGCAACAACCCAGAAGACAGAAATCTTAGTATAATAGTAATTAATAATTATATGTATTCGTGGCTGATTTCACCGATAGGTTTCATTCGCGAGGAAATAACACAAAATTTATGTTGAAAACAAACCAAAGTAAATAAAAATTGGTCACTGATAAACTTGCGTTTCAGGAATACGGTTATGCTAAAGAGATGTGTGTGTAATGAAGAAACTGTAGATGCTTTAATGATGAACTTGAATTAGAAGGAAGAGTAGAAAGATAATTTAAAAGGGGATACTTAAGTACGTAATTGGCCTTCATGTTCATTTATTAAAAATAAAACATATTTTTACAGATAAAATCCATTGTTTCAAAATACTACACTGCTTAGATCAAAAATTTCTCTTCAGAAATTTAGACGCAAGTATCAGACAGTTTTAAGTTTTCCAAAATTAAAAATAGATTCCACGTTACCTTCTTTGTTATTAACAAATGCTTTTTACATACAAATATCGATATATGTTGTGGTTTTCTTCAGCAACTCCAAGCGAATAAAACGGTCTACGGTTGCCATGACTCAAGGGATGACAAATATGAAAAACTGAATAAAGTAATAAACAAACAGAAGAATGGATTAATTAATTAATTAATTAATATTATTTTAACATTATCGGTAAATCAGCCTGTTGTAGATTGAACCTCCCGGACACTCCGTTGAAAGAGGACGGAGTCTTGGTACTAGTGTAAGTTGATCATCGAGAGGGGTGGTGTATGGAGCCCTGCGCATGTCTGTACATGCAACACTTGGACGAAGGGAGGGATTGTACAGTTGAATATCAGACTCGGTTCGAGGGTTGTGATAGAGCAGTTACAGACCGGTACGGAATGCGATCGGCGCTGGTCTCTCGTGTGGAGTCTTTGCATAAGTTTACCTCAAATCCGTATTTTCCGCCATCTGATGTGCAGCGAATATGGAACAGTATTCACAGTGAGTTAAAAGTCTGGGCTGGTAAAACAGCGTCTTGGGAAAACATTGTAACAGCTCGATAAGTCAGTCCGTGAAGTTAGAAGCACATTAAGTTTGAACAACAGACTTGACTTTATAGGAAGGGAAGTTTTAAAAGAATGTTTCTAGTGCTATTTAAATTATAATTTGCTATGAGTAGTTTTGACAGCTGTGGACGACGTATATAATAACCTTTTCGAAGAAATGACAATGACAAACCTAAAGTTTTACTTTAGACTGTAATTATTGTGAACAGTTCAGTATATTAATTTTAAATAAACCTAAGGATATTTTATGTAAGAAGAATTTTTGTTCGTCACAACAAAGTCGTGTGGTTGAGCTGAAGATATTGAAACAGTTAATGAATTAAATTTATTACTTATGTATACATTAGTTTGAGGAAAGTGTAATTTTTTTTCTTGTTATTACAAACAATTTGTACCATAAGCTTCATATTTTCAAATCGATTTATGACCTACGAGTGGTTATAATATGAATTGTTTATATCTGAATATAAATTGCTGCACTCAGTTTGTATGAAGTGAAATTTTATATACGATTATCAAGAGACTAAATAAACAACTTAAAATGAATTCGAGTGCATAGTTTAGGAGAAAGTTTAAAAATACATGTGAAAACATGATTTTGTTATAAACGTAAAATCTAAAATGTGTTTGTTTGGAAAAAACCTCTGGAAGGGACGATAGAGGAAAATAAATTTCGTATTTTACTCTTTTTATTCAAGAGGAATACGTGATATATTCAGTTTTGCTTTTATGTCATTCTTGTAACACTTCATAAAGAATTTTGCGTCAACAAATGAAGACAAAGTTGAAGAATTCTTGGTTAGTTTCAGCTAAAAGAATCTTTATTTTATATATGAAGTCTGTAAAACAGAACTGAAGTCGAGATCGAATAATCTATGTGTGTATACGCCATCAGAAACATATTGTTAAGACATCGAATGGTTTATCTTCATAGTTTTAAGAAAGCAACTCAAGATATTATAATTTAAATGACGATTGATTAGGCTGTGTCTACTCGTTTTAGTTTACATCCAGTTTTAGTGAAAGGAGGACACACGTGGGAAGAAGATGAAATTATTATGAAGTGATATTAAAACCTCGGCATCAGATCTACACAAAATCCACATTTAGCTACAAATTTTAAGTATTTCACGCTCACAATAAATTTGATATTAAACAAAGTTTTGGACGATATTTTTAGGAAATAAAAATCAGAGATTAAACAGTGTTGAAAGAGGCAAATAATATGACGTCTCCGAATGTAGTAACATGTACAAATGTAAATTGTGGCTTCAAGCGAAAATGAAGTAATCGTAATCTATTTTATGAAAGGTAATAAACTGAAACAGTTGAGTGACAGTGTTTATTAAACGAACGAATATCGGAGAACACATTGTCAAAATTCAAGGAACAAATGGTGGTAGAATTTTTAATGTAAATTACGTTAGTCAAAACTAAGTTTTGACAGCAGGGAAGTGGAGATTTCGATTCAGAAATTGGACAGACGGACAACCAGTATGAAGGGTCACAAACAACACAACAATAATAACATCAACAGTGCAGGGAACGTGAAGGAGGCGGAGCGCAGACTCGGCGCCATCCTGACGACTGCGCAGAAGCTGTCCGTCTCTCCCGATGACCTGTCCCGACTCTTGGCCGTCAAGAAGTTGACCCAGGGCACGGCGCGCTGCAGAAATTGCTCGCGACAGGTGCTGCCTCTGCTGGCCGGATTGTTGACTGTACTCATGGTCCTGGTCATGTACTCGGTCGAGGAGCAGGGACTGGGCTGCCTCAAGAACACTTCGGTACGTTCTCACTTTGATAATGGTCTGAGATGATATTGTTGCGTCATATTGTGATGATTATAATTGTTTATTTTAACCGTCTAATCACAATAAAATATTTTATTAAATATTAAAATATTATTACTATAATTAACATTTAATATTTAAAATATTTAAAATATATTAAAATGATGCTCTTTCTATCGAAATGTTCGATTTACAATTAGAGTATCATCTTTTTCACGACATGTTTCGGTTTTCAATGAACCATCTTCAGGTGTATAATCGATATAAATTCAAATGTAATATTCTAAATGCAATCCTTCGTCAGATGTCCATTAAATATCAGTTATCCTCTTCTAGATCAATTGTACTTTGTTATCACATTCAATGTTGTTTCGTAAATGTATGTCGCGTGATCTTGCGTGGGTGAAATGTTTGTAGTGGTTTTTTATAATCGGTCTGTAAATTAAATAATAATATTATAAAGACTAAATGGATATTAGAGATAGAAAACAAAATAATATGTTGAGGAATTTTAATTTTAAAAAATATATTGAGGAATTTTAATTTTAAAAACATACCAGATATGAAGAGTGGAGGATAATGGTTATTTAGCGACACTTCATTAACAACAGATCGGAAAACTTGGATGGGAGACAAAGTTTAAAATGTGTATCAATAAAAGATAACATTGGGAGGATAGGGTGGATTTATATGGATCAGGCTAAGGACCGGTGAATCTTCGCTTCAATAAAACACGTGCAAGTCCTTAAATTAACCATAGAATGACCATCATTTTCTCAAGAAGAAACTTGATGTAGGGATTTAGCCAGATAGTTAGTCTTTCAAAATAAAGAAGGACAGAAAAGGTTCTGCAAATGGCATATTTAATGATCTACTGGAAGATTTATCCAAGTCAATTATTTATTTCTACTTTCGTGGTAGATAACACAGGGTGTGACATTTCAAACGAAACCCAGTAAGAGTCGTATACTGCATTAAAAAATAAAATCAGAAACAAATTTTCCCCCCCGCGTAACACTCTTATCAAAATTACCATGTGACACTCAGTTCAAGGTCACATTTGTTGCTAGGCCGTTGTCGTAAAACAGTGAGCAGTAGCCTGCTTGTCCCGACAAGGAAATTCTGGATAAAACAAAACACGACTGATTTTAAAAAAAAATCTTCGCTGCTTAATGAAAATACTAAACATTTGCAACCCTGCATTTTGGCCCGTACGTGATGGTGTTTGTGTATATTAGTGTGGGTTCCGTTTTAAGTGGGGCAATACTTATATACATCGAAAGCAAAGGTTATGTATTTAACTACAATATGTCACAGTAAAAGTGATCTAGTGTCGAATTTGTTGGAATAAATGAGAAAGATTTGAGAGAAAATTTGTAGGGCATTACAGCTACGTAGATGCTTATTATGTTTCATTCCGATGTTATTCATCAACGCCGTATCAAGAATAGAATTAGACAATGGAGTGAAGTCTGAGAATTTGAGAGCAAGTATTAGTAATCGTTTCATGTTGCGACAATTTATGGCTGGTTTTCCTACTCCCAAATCTTTGAAGCATTTTGTAGTTCTCTGGTTTGCCTTCCCACGTAAAACGTCAGCTGATGCGATAACCACGTTACAGAAGCTCGTAGCAACAAGACGCAGTCACACGTTGTTCAGTGGAGAGAGAGGTTGCAGCTGGGTGTGGATTCCACTCAGACGAGATGGGTTTAAACCAAATACCTTGCAGCCTTCTATTAAGGAGGTGAAGCGCTGAGGGCATAGGTCGCGACCTTCCGGCCTCATATTTTCACCCTGATACCCGCACGGCAAATTGTTTGATAGTTTGTCTCCTGTTACGTACCGGGAGAGAACATTTTATGGGCTGTGAGGGATTACGTTGTCTCCACTTGCTGAAACAGGATTCTCCTGCAAAGTAACACGAATTTATAAGCTCTTTAACGCGTTAGACAAAGTTTGAAGATTTCCGTCTTCTGGGTTGTTGCGCTGTGTAGTCTGGTCGATGGTAACCAACGTTTGAGAGGTCATACTGCCTCCGTCATCAGAGTATGAAGATTTCTGTCTTCTGGGTTGTTGCGCTGTGTAGTCTAGTCGATGTTAACCAACGTTTCAGAGGTCATACTGCCTCCGTCATCAGGGTGGTGAGTATGAAGATTTCTGTCTTCTGGGTTGTTGCGCCGTATAATCGGGTAGAAATTTATGGACGTTTGAGAGGTACTTTCTGCCTTCCTTCATCAGGGCTATGATTACAACCCAGAAGACAGCCATCTTCAAACTCACCGTCGTGAAAACCTCAGATCCTACAATCTTTGACCTTTAATTTCAAGACGCTACGTATTACGACATACAATGTCCAACCAGTTTTACCCAATATCGTTAATTTGTATCATAGTCGTATCAATTCTAAGAGATTATCGTTAGTGTTACACTATACCCTATTCTACCTGATAACTAAAGATCATGTTATTCAACGATGTCATATTTCTTCAAGATCCGTTTTAATATTATCCTCCAATCAGTGTCTCAAGTTTTTAATTCATGTACTCCGTCCTTGTTATCATTTCTTATATTCACATGCGTGCTACATACGCTGCCAATTTCGTTTATCCTATATGACTTTAAAACATCTTAGTATTAAATAACATTTCAAGAATCCTGATTCTGCTCGTCTCAGCCATTTGTTTTAATGATTTATCCTTAATGTAGATCCCTCGTAATATTTAAGTGCTGAAGTTAACATTTATACCGAGAAAGAAAACGTAGTGTGAATATGGAGAGGGTTACGCCCACTATATTATCCTTATCGGGTCTAAATATTATCTTCTGTAGTTAAATATTACCAGGGATCAATGTTATAGAAATTTCATTAAAGCAGATGGCTGACACAGCCAAGAGCCTTGTACTGTGAGAATCCGTCATCTGTTTGCCGCATTGCATGACTGCGTTTCTCCGTTTTATATCGAGCCAATAATTCACTTTGTGGTCAGGTTGACGTTCCAAATTTCATTTCTTATGCTACCCACAATTTGTTTCAGTTCCGTGACTGCCAGCCAATAAATAACCACAATTCTCGATGCATTAAACTCGAGGCAGAATTCTTTCAGTGGCTGAACCTAGCTCAGTGGGCCTACGTCTGACACTCTCCGCCTTACCCGGTGATTTTACAAAGGTTTACGCGGTTTTACTCAGTCCGCAGGTATATACGTCAACATGTTTCGAATATGTTAACGTCTCATCTTAGTCATCATTCTAGCCTACATTAGCTTCTTCAGAAAACTACTTACAGATCTTAGTCAGGTCGATGTAACCTGTTCTGTAATGTGTTAATTGTCTAAGCTCCCTGAGATTGCGGGAAATGAAGAAGATATTCTGAAGTACAATTCGCCACTTCGCACAACTGTTGCTAGGTATTTATATTGCACCTCCCCCCCCCCCAACCCGTATCGACATGCACCGTTCAGTGGAACTCAGACGTGCAGTAAAAAGAGTTCTGACTGAAAGCTTCAGATTGGTAACTCAGCCACTTATCACGCTGAAGTTTTAAGTGTCAATTTAAGGCAATCTAAATACTTTTTCATCGCTAGGTTAGTAAAGAATCAGTCTTTTTCAATGCCATGTCTTACAGAAAGATTGTAATGTAGATTATTTTCTATCGAGCATATACGTACAACGAGGGTGAAAATATATTTTATTATTTATTATTAACTGCAAATGGGTTTTTACCCGGTGGCAGTGGTACTACGATAAGACACAACAAAACAATAAGACACAACAAAACAATGAGACACAACAAAACAATAAGACACAACAAAACAATGAGACACAACAAACCAATGAGACACAACAAAACAATAAGACACAACAAAACAATGAGACACAACAAAACAATGAGACACAAAAAAATATAAGACACAACAAACCAATGAGACACAACAAAACAATGAGACACAACAAAACAATAAGACACAACAAAACAATGAGACACAAAAAAACATAAGACACAACAAAACAATAAGACACAACAAAACAATGAGACACAACAAAACAATAAGACACAACAAAACAATGAGACACAACAAAACAATAAGACACAACAAAACAATGAGACACAACAAAGCAATGAGACACAACAAACCAATGAGACACAACAAAACAATAAGACACAACAAAACAATGAGACACAAAAAACATAAGACACAACAAAACAATGAGACAGAACAAAACAATAAGACAACAAAAACAATAAGAAACAACAGAACAATGAGACAGAACCAAACAATGAGACACAACAAAACAACACACCACACTCAAAATAAAACGACTCATAAAATTACAAAACCATAAGGCACAAGAATTTATACACAAAAATACTGAAGAAGTTTTTTGTGTCATAATTTGGAAGCTGAAGTTACTTCAACATGGTAATTTAAGGTCACGTCTATAATTAATGTCCTTTCCGATAGATAGCAGTTGCGTTCTTACACAGTTCTGGTTCTTAATGCTGTGCTACTATACTCCATACGCAGTACGAATCGTTATACAAGTTCACAGACTCTGTTTTTATATCATTTTTGTAAATCTGTGAGGTAAATTTTTGCACAATAATTACGCATAAATCTGTGTATCGCATCACGTATAGTTATTTCAATTCTTTCTGAAATGTCAGCTATAATTTTACGCTCTCATAAGCGAATAAGTCTTTCGGACGTTGTCATCCCTTCAGATTTCCGACCAAAACTTTATACGCATTTTCGTATTACTTTGCGTGCTGCACAACCCGCCCATCTAACTCTCTGATACACATTTCATTAATTTTTCTTGAGGCTATGAAGAGAGACGCGGGTGTCTGATCCTGTATGAAGCAGAATGTCTTGTAAAACACGTAGTGTGTCTTATGAGGCATACTCTGTGACGTGATGTCAAATATTTTGGAGATAAATTGCGAGCTAATATTTGTCTTCGCTATACGCAAATGTCTATAAGTGCGACGTAGAGAAATCTGTTTAGGAGGTAAAGAACGTGTCTGGATTGAGACAGGTAAAACAAAAATAGTAGTTGGAGTAAAGTACAGTTCGTGGCTGGGAAATAAATTCACACGCAAACGGCACACCCGTCGTATAAACACGGACGTACGGACGCTTCAAATTACGGCCTGACACGGAAAAATAATCAATCGCCCGAAATAGAGAGAGAGAGAGACAGGCAAGGCGGACAGTAGTAGTTTATGGCAGAGAAATAAACGAGACACGACCCAGGACAGTCAAACTACACGCTCGTCGAAATACTTTTCCATTAAATTTTTGTCATATTACGTCTTCTCGTTCACATGATCGACTGGTAATTAAATTTCTCTTTTCTGATATTAACCTGGAAGTTCTTCTTTGTGTGAAAACGTCGCTATAGGGCACAGTCACATCCTATTTTAAACAAAAACATTTTAATCCTATCATCCTATTCATCCAACTTCACTTAAGTTATTCTAAATAAAATGAATCTTTCATGTACCCCTTACGTGCTGGATGTCCTACTTTGTTTTGAGCTCTAATATTTTAGGTGGGTAAATCAAATTTTACAGATAGTCTTTACAAAATTTTCTTCAAATTCTTTATTAATTCAATTCTCTTTGGTCCAAAATTTCGTGAGTACTTTTATTAGTATTTTCCCTCCCCTTAGAGCTTTATATGCATCTAAAACAACAAGTAATAACTTTTACTTCTGTAGATTTTATACGGGTTACAGATAGACAAGGTATTATGAATTAAAAAGAAGTTGTTTTTTTTAAATTCAATCTATCCACAATTCCTTTCTTTATTTTTCTTGTATTTTCCTTCATTCATTATTTTTCCCTTTCACTTCTCTTATTTCTAGTTTTCAGGTGCTTCGGAATCCCTGCAGATCGCCTATTAAAATCGCTACCTCCGTCCGTCTGACCGTTTATATGCATAAAAATTCTAGAATGACTAAAATGATTTTTGCGAAAAGCATATTCTGGGACGTTTTACTAAAAATTTGTCAACACATTCCAATTTGGGATAGAATCTGATGACATGATGACAGGAGCGGAAACTTCACACGAAGACCTGCATACGAGGTGCGATCGGAAAGTTTCAAGACTGCGCGTATAAAAAAACCCGTACACTTATCTCAGGTATTAAATTTATCCATCACCCTCGAAGTAGTTCCCCTGGGAGTGAACACAACGATCCCAGCGGTGGGGTGGGGGTTTGAATCTCCCTCGGCTACACTATTACTATGTCTCCTACCAACGTTCCTGGCGAAAGCGTCAGTTTTTTATGCTATTCGTAAATTTTCTAACGTGTAATTTGTTTCATTCTTTATTTCATTCTTTTTTATGTTTCGTCCATCCATGTTATAACATTCCACCGACCATATATAACCATGACTAACACGAAAAGTACTGAAACACTTAACAGTTTATCACTGTACTATAGTACGCTCGGTTGTCTTGACAGGATATTATTTCGCTAGAGAGACAGAAACGACATCTGTATTTTGCAGGAAATACCACTTCAAACATACAATCAAGTACTAAACGTGAAGTACGAAGTACGCCCTAATATCCCACGTGACAGTGTAGTCAAGGTCACCCTTATTTCTAGGCTTCAGCATAGCTTAAAAATACTTTTGTCGTCAGGGCTACGTTTCAAACGGTGCATTGTATATATATATATATATATATATATATATATATATATATATATATGTTTATAGATCAGGCAAGAATCAAAATTTCTGATTCAGGACGTGCCGTTAATCTTTCACGTACGCCATTCATCATGGTCTACTTTTTAAATACATCACCGTCACATATTTACAAACTGCGTACTCTGGAAGGCAATTTGTAGGGAAGCCGTGGTTGCTGCGATAAATTTTAGGTCCTCATGTACTCGGTCACGGATGAAAATAAATCTTTCTACTAAAGTGGTCATTAGTCCTTAAAAAGACTAAGAGGCTCAGAAATGTCTGCTTAATACATGAAATATCTTAAAATCTCTTTCTGTATGTGCAGAGTTAGCATTCATCGACGGTAATAATTTATGAGCACTTTGCCTCTTCTGTGATGTGAATTAATTAATTAAACTTCGATTCGATATACTTTGTTGTTATAGCATCATTAAATTATCCATGTAGAAGCCTGTAGTTGAGTATTCGTCAGGTCATATTTCAGCTTGAGGTCTAGTAACACGTGCAGCGTTCTGTAAATGTGAACTAGTAATCGCCGCGATACTGCGGCAACTTCTCCGACACTTATGTAGTGCGTGTAGTCTGACAGCAGCACTCCAGGCGCTCCAGTTATAATCACTGTATAATGGCAAATGTGCAGTATTTGAAACTAATCGCGTTGAATGTGGAGCAACTTGTCGATTGGACTGGTGTTTGATGAAGTCGTTGATTGGTTCATTGACTCAATTTATTGTTTCTCTTACAAAAAAATTGGCTATTAACTTGTTCAACGTATAGCTTTGTACTAGTAATGTTCGCTGTCTGCGTTATTAAAATAGTTCAAAGGGTCTTTAAGTGTATGTGAAAACAAAAGAGGATGC
Organism: Zootermopsis nevadensis; assembly: GCF_977971745.1. Taxonomy (NCBI): domain Eukaryota; kingdom Metazoa; phylum Arthropoda; class Insecta; order Blattodea; family Termopsidae; genus Zootermopsis; species Zootermopsis nevadensis. The sequence continues at coordinate 4,449,251 of NW_028259145.1, forward strand.
AACCTTTTCCATTCGCCCGTCTGCATTAACTTTCCGGGCATTCGTTCGGATACAGTTGCAGTGGAGCATGTATCTGGGGAAAGTTCTGTTTTGTCTCTGAGCACAGAATTGCTGTAAGGAATAAGATGACGTCAGACATGATAATAATTTTGTTTACATGTGAGTTCTGAATGTGACTGTGAAGAGTATCAGTGCCGCTATCAGGTATCGAATCTCGATAGTTCAGTCCGATGCCTGTCACTTCACGCAATCTGTCTTGTCAGTTTACATTTGTGCCGGATTTCTGTCTTAATTTTTTTTTCTCATTTAAGTATTCTGGTTTAATACAACGTTACAGAAGCAATATAAATGGGAACAGTGCACTAATATAACAATTCGTCTATGAATTTCATTCGATTTGTTTTTCAAACAGAATATATAATTTTCATACGACGGTATTAGACTTTTTTACGGTTTCACGAAAGACATTTATTTTTAAGTAAAGTAAAGTTTGTCCCGCTACACGCCATGTAGGTCGTTTGGGGGGAGGGGCGGTATAGATCCTACTCTTTCATGACCTCGGCACTAGACGGGGGGTGAGTGGTCAGCATCACACCCCGGCCGCGCTTAACCCCCGGTAAAGGACCCCGGTGCCCATTAGATGGGAGGCTGGGTGGGCCCCAGAGCCGGTCTCGACGCAGAGGCTAGAGGAAAAAATTCTTTGCTCTTGTCGGGAATCGAACCCCAGTCCAGCCGTAGGTAGTCAATGTACTGACTGAGCTGTCCGGGCTCCTATCATAATAAAGTAACAATAAATTTTTAAATTTCTTCCATTTTATTATGAGACAATAAAATGGAGGGAAAGAATATCACAGTACCCTTGAATATTACTTCTGTCTTTCCGTCCTGTCAGATGTAAACCTCTGCATTTATTAAGTTTTTTCTATTATTTGATTGGTTTAGGCTAGGCTTTTGTTTGTTTGTTTTTTCTGAGGATAACGACCAGTCTGATTTTAGAAATATGAGACGTCGCCATGAAAATATTTTCGTTAACAAAAGAAGTACTAAGCAGCGAATCACATACATACCATCTAGTATAACTATGTTTAATTGACATTTATCCAAAGAGTTTAAGATTATTCGACATGTCCGCCATTATCCGGGATTATGAGTATATTACATTAAACACGTTGAGTAAAGACCAAGGTTAAATAAAGAATGAATAGGAAATATTTGTATCTTATATGCGTCATGTTTGTGTTTGATTAAATATATTTATTTTGTACAGTCTATACACAAACGTTTGAAGTTTATTTGTGTTGTAAAAATTATATAATATTAAAACATTTTGTTGTGTAAAATATTATATTAGCGCTCTTAATCGTAAATACGATTTTACATTATATTTTTTTAGCGCTTTTATTAAAACGACATGTTTCGACGGGTAATACCGTCGTCTTCAGGTTTTTATCAATTTAAAATATTTTAAAAACTATTAGATATTTGATCAATATATTATAATGATCCGTAGTCTTTAAAATATTTTAAATTGATAAAAACCTGAAGACGACGGTATTACCCGTCGAAACATGTCATTTTAATAAAAGCGCTAAAAAAATATAATGTAAAATCGTATTTACGATTAAGAGCGCTAATATAATATTTTACACAACAAAATGTTTTAATATTATATAATTTTTACAACACCAATAAACTTCAAACGTTTGTGTATAGACTGTACAAAATAAATATATATAGAATAGGAAATAGTTTGAGGGTGGATAGACAGAAGGAAGTACTTCAACAGTCTGTCTACAGGGACATTAACGCTGCTCAATACAGACCGCGAAGTCCTCTTAGTGCTGTACCACGGGCCACTGTTTGTCGCTTTGTGGCAATGCATCTGCGGAACGGGTATTGATTTCATAGCAACGACTGGGGCTCGCAAGCCACCGGCTTCTGTCTATCAGATGTCTGCGCGATAATGTTGATATCGATAACCATAGTGCGATCTTGATAATGTTAACAAAATTAGTAATAATAATGTATTACATTCTGTCTCTGTCTGTCTTATTAATCCCACTGAGCAAAGTGGCCCTACTTCCTGAAAACTAACTGTCACTCAGGTAAAAATATTACCCGTATTATATGCAAGCCGTTGACACATTACCCTGTTCACAAAAGCCCACCACTGGACCGTATCTTAAGGCAGATGATTCAGTTTATAAACTCTCTCACTGTTGATTTATAATGCATCTACGCTGTCCATGTTTCTCGACAAGAACTTTGTGTGCATTTATAAAACTTCGAACGTGCGCCATAGGTCACGCACATCTTGAAGGCACGATAAACGTTTGCTGTACGGAGATGCTGAATAAAGTTAGAAACAGCAAGTGTAGACTGAACAAGGAATTCGGTAAGAAAATAGATTCTGATCAAAGACATTACACATAACTTACCGAATCTCTGAACCTTTGTGACTGATTTTATTTTCTAATGGGTAGAAGAAACTTCATTCGCCTTGATTATAAACTAATATACAGTCATCCTCGTAATTTCTTTCTGCCAATGAGCAATGGCCAGGAAAAATATAAATCAGAATAGGATATACGTACAATAACTTGCATTCTAACGTCTGTAAGATAGTGGAATCAAACAGCTCGTTTCGTAGCCCGACTGTGTAACCACGAAAGAACTTCGCATAGGTCGCGGATTTGTTTTCGTTTGGCGAGTAGTTGGCCAGTCAGACATGTTTGTCTAGGTAAAAGTTAACTGAGAACTTATTATTTATTTAAATATGTAGTTACTAACAGTCTGAATTTCGTTTGTTAGGAACTTACGCACTTAATCTACTTCGATAGCTTTTAGGTGAATGCTAAACAGCTTTTTCAGTGAATAGTCTGGCTGATATCAATCAGAGTCTGATATTTGGTTATTCGCTGAGTCACTAATTTGACAATCTCGTAGATGTAGTTCCTTTGAAGTATCCATGACCGCTCCATAATAATGTAAAATGTTATAACTTGCGCGTTTACGAAATCAGAAATCTCTTCCAGGTGTTAAACTTTACCGTGATGAGGTTGTTCGACTCTGCTATCTAACACGAAGAAATCAAAACAGCATTTTTTAATATAATTTTTTTTTGAACTGCGTAATGTTATGCTGTGCATCAAAGAGCCCCCTTAACGTAGATTACCATCACAGAGATGATGGTTCGGCGAGAATTCCTTACGTGTAATCCTTTCATTTCATTAGACCAGGTTCGTATTCCTCCGACGCTAGGAGTCAGGCAACTTTGTTTCCCACGGAGACACTTCGCCGACCCGCAGTTCAACTGTGAAAACCCTGATAGAGACCAACGCGACAGTTTTGTAGTTCCCATTAATCTTATTTCTATTATCTCTCTTATCTTCGTGCATTATGCTTCCAAATGCCTGCACTGGCTGAGAAACTCCTTTCTGATTCCATCTTCTTAAATTTCACGTTGTACCTTCGTTATTTCATGTTATCTTCATCTAATTCTCACAAGCAGAGTCTCGGATATTATAACCAGACATTAACCATGTTCCATAATTTATAAACATATGTATATAGGCTTATAGCTCTGTGAAAACTTTTTGATATCAAAATGGAATATTAATAAAGCTATATGTAGTAATATAGTCATTCCTGTGCTTTAAGCGATTTGGAATTTTGGACGTTAAGATGTTACATGTTTCTTATGGAAACAGGAAACTTGTCACCGTCTTAAAAGATTACAGAGCTATTGATAAAGACGAATTCATAAAGACCCATTTATTTAAGATCCACAGAAATATTTTCTCCCATGTACGTAGAGAACTGCAAAGTGGTATCATTATTTGATGGTTTTTCAATCTACCTTTGAACATAAGTTCTATTTATTAACTTCCTTTTGTGTTCTGCTGCATGTTCGGATAATTTATTTCTTGAATTAACAACTGTAATAATGTTTCTCGAAATTAGATCGTTATTTAGCCTGTTTCCGAGTTATTTGGTTAACCAATTGGTAAGCTTATAATAAGCACGTACAGCTCTTTAATACTTATGACTGTGAGTTACATTGTCGAAACACGAGCCCGTCTGACGTATTCAGTACGGCCGTCCGCCATGTTTAGTATATTCGTTTCAGCGCTAAATTTCGACGTCAGATTTAAGACGTGTAATTATGTACTGAAAGACGAAATCATGATATTTCTGTTCTTAAATGGATCTTTATTCACTGATGCATGATGTGTCACGTATATCTCTTCTATTTCTCGTGACATTTATGTATCTCCCCGTCAAGAACGTCATGATTCGATCGAAACGTGGACGTATCTACTAAAGGATTCTCGAAATCATATTATGCAAAGTCTAAAAGAATCGATACATCGAATATACGGAGATGTTGCTACTCGTGCTATTATCGCTATGAGTATTTTAGAACTTCTCAGTTAGTGACTTTTGTTCGTACCTAGACTGTGGTTTGGTCACTGTTTATTCGAATAAATCATAATATTTCACAACGAAAGAATAAATTAGTATTCTCAGAGTCAACCCTTGTTACTGATTGGGCACCAGTCGAAATATATTACGTTATATTATGCGTCTAACCGTAGGACAAGATCACTAACAAAGATGTGAAACTTGTGTTTGAATGTAGCAATTTAAATCTACGTTATGTCGATTCTGAAGATGATGGACTAAGTTCCCTAAGCTATGCACAACTGAAAAGTTTCTGCAGTTACAGTCGTGAAATTTAATTTCAAAGTGTAATAACCGAAATGAACAATCAATGTACCGAATTTAAATTTCTAGCATTTCACTTCCCATATTTTACGTGTCTTTAAAGTAATTAATCCTGTTCATGTGGTATTTAAACCTCCGTCTGTTCAAGAAGAAATGAATTTTGCCTAATTTTACTAACACATACGACATAAATAAGACGCAACGTTATCATAGACAGAGAAACAATTAGTTGTGTCAATAAAATTATACTGTTATTAGCTTTAATTATTGTCTTTAGGACAGATATAGTTAATGGTATATAAATAATTCGATGTAAAAGTATTTTCATATATAAGTTGAAATTTAAGGTACGAAGAACTGAAAAGATAATAAAATTTACCTTGTGTATTAACCCATGTCTTAAATTCTGAGCGTGATTGTACTGTACTAGAATATCTATACAAGGACTGTATAAAATCAAACCAGAAAATGGCTCTTAGTCTGTTAATGCACGGCCATGTTTTCATAAGAGGAGCCCGGAGGGAGACCAGCACAAGAGACTTTTGCGGGGCGGCATAACGAAATTATCGAATGCATTGGCTATTCGCCCTGCGTACGACGCAGGCCTGCATGGGTGGGGACTTCAGAATTTGTAGAATTCACCAGATGTCGGGACGATCAAAGAAAACTGAGAGACGGGAGGTATACGGTCACCTGTGGGGGGAGATGAAAAAACCTATGCATAATTATACTTTGAAAACCTGAAGGAAAGAAGCAGATCGCGTGACATAGCCGTAGAGGGTAGGATACAATTAAGGTAGAACATACGGAAGTATTGTGAGGTTGTAGACGGGATAGGCTGACTGCGGACAGGGTCATGTGGCGAGGAATTATTGACCATGAAGCGCGTAGTACATATTTTTAGTATTATTGGCAGATCATAACAAAATATTTATGGTTATAAACATCGGTTAAATTTATAGTTTAGATGCGTCATGTTTGTGTTTTCAATTCATACATATATTTATTCTTCAAGTCTATACACAAACCATTTTAAATATTGACGTTAAAAATTAAAATTGATATAAATATTCTGCGCTATTCATCGTTTCCTCGATGTTACAATTTGCGCTATATATTACAACATGTTTCGATGTCTCAGCATTATCTTCAGGTTTTATTTTTAAAACTATTCTATATTTTTTAATGCACGCTTTTCAGTAATTGTAGATTTTAGGTTGTAGTTGTGGATGTTCCTTTTATCTTCTGATTCTTTTGCATATTATGTGGCATTAAAAAATATAGAATAGTTTTAAAAATAAAACCTGAAGATGATGCTGAGACATCGAAACATGTTGTAATATATAGCGCAAATTGTAAACATCGAGGAAACGATGAATAGCGCGAAATATTTATATCAATTTTAATTTTTAACATCAATATTTAAAATGGTTTGTGTATAGACTTGAAGAATAAATATATATATATATATGAATCGGTTAAATTTATAGTTTAGATAAGGTCACTTGATGGAAGGTCTTGTTTCTGTTTTGTTTAACGGCACTTTTTATAATGGAAAATTTGTGAGAATAAAAGGGTGTTTGGAACAAAGTGGTCGTGCCTTAGGCATATAAAACACCTCGACAGCCTCTTTTTCTTACCGGAACTAAAATCAGGTACTTTCTGATTGGGAGTCTGAAGCAAATTGTGCTCTGGGATTTTACAGCGGTTCTCGGACGTGTATTTTTCTCGGTTTGGGCAGAGTTCGTGTGCGTACACAATACTCACTTCTTGATCGCCTCGCACAGGAAATCTAGTTCTGAACCAAATCGATCTGTCGAAAGGTGAATCGAACAGGGTCGCTTCCAGTACAGAAAACCCTGTCCGAACTCAGTGTCATTGACTTCTCTGGCTTCGTTCCTATTCTGGGAGTGCTGTCTCGTTGTTTCGTGATTTCAGTGCAAACATTACTCCAGTCTGTGCCTTTGGTTCTGTGAGTTGTAGCCCCACCAAGGTCCTAAGACCTTTTAACCTTAAAGGATTAGTTTATTGAATATCCTTTCTGGGTATTAATTTAAATGCGACAGAAAAAGTGTAATTGTATATTAATACCTTATTAAAAAAATTAAGTGAAATATATAAGAAAAAATAAACTGACATAAAAATTGTTATTTCAGAGAAGTAGAATTCTTTATCGAAGTGAATGATTATGCGCACAAAGAATTATTTTTTTTATAATAAACAATCTTTAAATTTACAAGTAAATTTTTAGGGGATTTATGGAATGTGACTGAAATTCTTATTATTCAAATGACAATACCAGACGAAAGAAAATGTCCACTTATTCAGCTTTAATGATTATATTCACACGAAATTATTCATTGTTAGTTGATGCTTATTCAATTTTTTTAAAAATTCTAAACTGTATTCAGAATGAAGATATAACGAACATTATGACTGCACTGTTCACTGTTAAATTATATACTAAAATAATATAGTTGGTTTAATAGATTTATGTGTTTCAAAGTCTTGTTGGAGTTTAGCACTAATTTAACAGAATAAAGCAAGTCCAGTACGAATAAAATCTACACTAAATCAAGACGTATATTGCGATTTCTTCAATTTTCTCGGTCTTCTGTTGAAAAATCCAAAGCATTTATTTCTGCGTAGAATAACTTGATGTAAAAAGCATGAAGGGATCTTGTGTTCGCATGTGGAATGGCCGTTAAAACTGGCTGATGCAAATTAAGATTGAAACGGCTCGACAATTTTTTACTAAAATTCTCCATTATCAAATTTCATCAAAATCCACTTCTCGATTCTAAAGTTGTTCTCTGATTTCGGACAGATTGACAGACAGGCGGGTGGACCTACTGACAGAGGGGAATTAAAAGGGTACTTTGTAGGGTTGTGATTGCACCTAAAACCGGCATCTTTCCGTGCAGAAACTCCGGTAAAGAACTGAAGTTTCGATGTCGTTAATAATAATTCCCGCCGTTGAAAACTATCTTGGCCTAATTCTATCTGCCTCTCAACCCATTCCCTAAGATATCCTACAATTTCTGTCTCTATTTCCATTTTAAAACTATTCAGGAGTTTACATTTAGTATGCATTGCCTGCCACGGTGGTCTAGCGGTTATAACGCTGGCCTTGTAATCCTGGGGTCCCGGGTTCAATTCCCGGTGGTGCTCAAATTTATAACTTGTGTTGGGCAAGGCCGTGGTCTAGGCATCACGGAGTTTTTCTCCGGGGGCTTCCCCGGTTTCTCCGTGGCATCCCAACAATTACTCCACTCACACACAGAAGAAGGCAATGGCAAACCACTTCTGATCATCTCTGCCAAGAATGTATATATGTATGAGCAGGTCCCTGACAACCTGAAGAGGTTGGAAGGATCCTGTTCATGATATATGGACCTGTCGTCAGACAGAACACTACAAATAAAAAAAATGCATTGCCTGCCGCCCTGTTTCTAGCAACACTTTCACGGTAACTTTATCTTGATACCTGCAAAAAAAAAAACATTAACAATTTCTAATCTGTATAAGTAAAAAATTACTCCCTTATGCAATATTCGAAATTTCTCATTTGCTTATTGCTTGTTTCATCAGCGATACAAATAGCAGAATTTCTGTACAATCACGTTTTGCTACCACGTAAGAAATTTTTCGTGCTGTCAAAAAATATTTATATTACAGTGTAGCCCAACAAAGTAATATCATCAACAATTTCCTCTACGTTAATTATATTTGATTATAAAAAATACTTCACTTACAATTTTATTAACCTTTTCCGTGCTACTAACGAGGCATTTTGTCTCGCAAAACTTTCATTTCGAAGCACTTAAAGCAGTTTGTTGCTTTCCAGTATCATAAATTACGATGTCTCTTTTCTTTTATCTGATCAAAACGTTACACAAATTAATGGGGGTCTTTCGAAATAACCTACTAACAAGTCGTGGAAAGAATTAAGAGTTTTAAAAACAATCACGTATAAGAACGCAGTCGAAATTTAATGAGTAATGATTTACTCTTTATCTTGAACATTTTTTTCCTACTCTACTTCTTTTTATACATATTCATCGGCTTCCTTTCTACCTGTTTCCCCTTTCTATCATTTATCTACCCTAAACTTATTTCTCTCGTATTCTTTACCTCCTTGCGTTGAAAACATGTCATAGGAAGACAACAGTCAAACGATAAGCCTTGTTACGCATTCAACTAAACTAAATGAAGTCCCCCCTCACTTCCCCTATTTTCTCTCTTTCGTCCTCTAAAACATATTAAAATTCTAACACTTTACGTGCCTCTGAAGAGGTCGCTATTTTTCAGAAAGGTGCCGATTTAACAATTTGAGAGACACGATGTTTAGATTAAGTTTTTCTGATGACAGCAGAAATCAGACAAGATGACTACAAACCCAAGATTACTGCACGTAAATATAAAGACTTATTTATTTACTCTAGCAGTTGTGAATGTGACGATCATACCATTAATCGTCGTGTCTGGTAGGAAAATTATAAACTCCGTTGTCACAGACGAAACAAGTGAACTCCTGTCCACTCCTCTACACCTGGTACGAACTGTGAAATCAGCATTCCACCCAGTCCGTCCACCGCATTTTAAACGAACTAACATTTCGTTTTAAGCAATCTCTTCCCTTCACCAAGCCTAGGACGCAGGTGTGTCTGTCTGACGATAACTTAAACACGTGACGCTCAGTAAATCTTTAAATCACGAAACAAATCGTGTGACAGTAGCAACCCACAGTTCTATCAGCTTCCGAGTATCTTTGCCTCTTTGGGGTCCGAAATATTGGCCCCTTTTCTGCCTCAGTATACTATACGCCACTTTTTCATACGACAACTTCCCAAATTCTCGTCACTGGAATATTTCCAGCAAAGTCATATGCTACATTTCAGAGATATCTTCCTGTCGTTCATAAATTGATGATCAGCTTTGTGAAGGTTTCCGACCTAAATTAATATAACCCTTCCAGTGGTTTTTATCTCTTTCTGCAGTAATATGAATAGTCTTCAATCAAAAAGACAGCGTCGTACGAAGACTGTAATCTAGCAACGTCCATACTTTTATATATATAAAAAAAACCTTTCAAGAGATAAGTAGCTTTTTATGTGAGTAACTTGATGGCAGTTCAATGGAGAATACTGATTCAGAAATAACCATTGAGTACAGTAAACAAGTAACTACCGTAGTGTTAAAAGGAAAGGCTCAGGAAGGCAAGGTAAACTTCTATTTTGCTATAAAACCTTTGATGGAGTCAATATGTTATTTTAATGGTTATTTTACCGAAGAGGTGAGCGCTGCTTTTGCAGAGCGAGGAGTACGAAATGGAGGAACCCGTTCTTCTGAACTACCAGCATCTAAACACACAACCGTGCCCTGTAATCAGCACGATAATTACGTGAAAAGACAGAGGGGAGAGTATTAAAGGAGGAACTTCATAATTTGAGCTCGTCCATTTATCGGAAATCCAGATAGGTGAATATGTAAATTACGTTGGAGGATAATATTAAAATGGATTTTAGATAAATCGGATGGGGTGGTATGGATTGGATTAATCTGGCTTAGGATATGGACCAGTGGCGGGTTGTTGTGGAAAAAGTAATGAACATTTCTTGAGTTGTTGAGCGAATGTTAGCTTCTCATCAAGGGACTTGGCTCCATGAAGTGAGTTAACCACGCAGTCTGTCGATAGTGCATTTAGTCAGGTTCGTATAAATGGAGATAGCATTCATAATCGTCGAACGGCAAAGAAAGGTAAATTATGCAGAGTTATCTCCTCATTCGACACACTTCGCTGATACCAGAAATTCCTTCATTACCTGAGCTCGTAAAGACAAGTTACAGCTGCTATACGAAGTTCATTTATATTTTTCATTTAGTGTTCTGTCTGACGACAGGTCCATATGAACAGGATCCTTCCATCCTTTTCTCGGTCTGGGACCTGTTCATATACGTTCTTGGCAGATGATCCAGAAGTGGTTTGCCATTGCCTTCTTCTGTGTGTGAATGGAGTAATTGTTGGGATGCCACGGAGAAACCGGGGAAGCCCCCGGAGGAAAACTCCGTGTTGCCTAGACCACGGCCTTGCCCAACACTAGTTATAAATTCGGGCACCGCCGGGAATCGAACCTGAGACCCCAGGATTACAAGGCCAGCGTTCTAACCGCTAGACCACCTCATCTTATTATTATTTAGTGTTCTGTCTGACGACAGGTCCATATGAACAGGATCCTTCCATCCTTTTCTCGGACTGGGACTTGTTCATATACGTTCTTGGCAGATGATCCAGAAGTGGTTTGCCATTGCCTTCTTCTGTGTGTGAGTGGAGTAATTGTTGGGATGCCACGGAGAAACCGGGGGAGCCCCCGGAGGAAAACTCCGTGTTGCCTAGACCACGGCCTTGCCCAACACAAGTTATAAATTCGGGCACTGCCGGGAATCGAACCCGAGACCACAGGATTACAAGGCCAGCGTTATAACCGCTAGACCACCGTGGCGGTTACGAAGTTCATACAGAAACTAAAATCATTACATGTATTTCTTTTGTAGTCTTTTTCAATTTTCTAAACCAGAAAGAAAGGCTGAGGGCTAATCTCTCTCCCTCGAAATACACACAGAAATCGATCTTAATGTCCGAGTTTTTCATTAAAAACACATGGTTCTCCGCCCACTTCACCGCTCCTATTACTGTGCACTGATGGTTGTGGTTCCATCTAGGGAGCCTCAACTGAAACTCTTATACTATATCACAAAGTTCCAAGCTCACATCCCAGGGGGAATGAAATGAACAAAAGAACGTAGGAACAAACCGAAACATTAATACAAGTGGCAGAGAAGAGAGAGTCACAGAGTTGCTTTATTATTAAAGCTAGTAAGTAAATATAATTTACACAACTGGTCGAAAGAGAGACAGAGAAAGAGAATTTGAAAAGAAAATGTTTAAAAGCGCAGAATATAATAAAATTCACAGTAAAATAAATGAAAAGAGCTCAAGGGATTAAAAAAATAGACAGCGTAATAACTATGAGACAGAGATACACAAAATAATGAATTTGGAATAGTGAAATAAATTATAAAACAAATGGAACTTTTTTTAAAATATTAACTTGACTTCCCAGGCCCAATAGCATTTTCAATGCCGATTAAAGGAAATTGTGCATACAAAAAAATTTATATATTGTTGATAGACTCACTATTATTAAAACCGTCTACACAACCTTAAATCTGAAACTAGAATGGTTACTTGGTTTCCTTTTGGCTTATTCAGAAAGCTGTGAAATGTACGTGGTCTCTGGTATTAAAAGCCTGGAAGGTGGCCGTCGGTTACTACCCTGAGCCAGCTACATCCACTTTTAAAGCTCAAAAACTGCTTCTCTAAGATCCATCTTCACTTTTCTGAAATCTCCCTCTCGGTCTTCCAATTAAACTCTTTTATCTACAACTTCGACGGTATACGAGGTGCGATCGGAAAGTTTCTAGACTGTGTCAATAGCGGGCGAACCGGATGTAGTACGAGCTTCTGCCGCTAGGGGGTGCGGCGTACATTCATAGTGAATCAGTGTGCCAGCCGGCATCATCGAATTAGCATTTGGTTCTTAGTTACGGGCGTTTTGGTAGTGCATTACACCGACCCTCCTGCGATTTCGGAATGGCGTGTGCATCAAATTTTGCCAAAGACTCGCCAAAACGGCTACGGAAACCTATGAAATGCTAAAGCAAGCATTTGGGGAGTCCGCAATGGGTCGTGCACAAACTTTTGTGTGGCATTCACGTTTTAAAAATGGCCGAACCTCTGTCGATGATGACGAGCGTTCTGGACGACCATCTTCGAGCACAACGCCCGAAAATGTTACGAAGATTCGGCAGGCCATTCACGAAGATCGACGTCGTACCATCAACGACTTGTGCGACATTGTTGGGATAGGCTATGGGACCTGTCAGCTGATTCTAAAGGAAGAACTCCACATGCGACGCATCATGACAACGCGCCAGCGCACACCGCCCTCAAAGTTCGGCAGTTTTTAGCCTCAAACACCATGGCCGTCATCCCGCACCCTCCTTATTCGCAGTGTGACTTCTTCCTCTTCCCAAAGATAAAAATTCAGCTAAAGGGAAGGAGATTTGAGACGATAGAAGAGATTCAGGCAGAATCGCAGATGGTGCTTGACAGGCTGACAAAGAAAGATTTCCAGGGATGCTTCCAGGCTTGGCAGCGGCGCTGGGATCGTTGTGTTCACTCCCAGGGGAACTACTTCGAGGGTGATGGATGAATTTAATACCTGAGATAAGTGTACGGGTTTTTATAGGCGCAGTCTAGAAACTTTCCGATCGCACCTCGTATGGTCTGAACTACGGAAAAAACGTCATTAAATAACCTTATCTTCATCTTTTCTAAGTTATACGTGGTCTATCGTCCCACCTAGTTTTCTGTACCAACGTTATTATTAGCCTAATGTAACTGTTAATTATTCGCCCTGAAAAACATTAACCTCGATGTTAGCTCACTAAGTGTTAAAATAAGTGCTTTAATGGACCTACCGAGTCCATAAATCACGATAGCCTCTGTAGATTTTGAAGCTTTCACAGCGACTGAGGATAATGAATTCTTCTCGGGCTACGAGCGTGTCAGGTGGTTTAGTGACGAAAACACCGCTTCGAGAACCATCTTCGTCTGAGGAATTTTAATTGTTCTGAAGAAAAACTTATATATAAACCTTTTATATATTATTTTAATTTTTGTGCGAATTATAACTTTCCAATGCAAAACATTTATATATATAAAAGCATTTGTAAAATATTCGAATTTTATCTGAATTTTATTGTTCTGATGTAAAATATATATATTTACCGCCACTTTATTTCACCTCCTACTAGCAGTCAAATTGCAAATATGTTTTATATATATATATTAAAATATTATAATAAAATTAACATTTAATATTAAAAATATTTAAAATATATTAATATATAAAATATATTCTATCGAAATGTTCGATTTACAATTATGATGCTCTAATTGTAAATTGAACATTTCGATAGAAAGAGCATCATTTTAATATATTTTAATATATTTTAAATATTTTAAATATTAAATGTTAATTGTAGTAATAATATTTTAATATTTAATAAAATATTTTATTGTGATTGGACGGTTAAAATTAAACAATATTCTTTTATGTTAGAAAGGAAACGTTAGTGGAATGAATTTACAGTAGCAAGGGACACACATTTACACTGATTTCCGTAATTATCAAATTACAATTTCTGTTAGTGTCAGTATCAAAACTTAAGGCACCTTTGAAAATTAGGCTGCTATACCAATTTTCCTACTCTTGTACAAAATTCCCGTGTCGTGTCGTGTCGTGTCGTCTGGTCTGTTATTGATATTCTGTTCGATTAACATGGTATAGGCTAGTGACCCCAACGCGTATCGTCCTTTCGGTAGGCGCAATAGACCCCTATCGGTTGATATTCTTAAGTCCCGGTCACAAACCATCACCACGAGGCATCATGAAAGTATCGATAAGGTCACTGACTATCGATCAGTCTTCGGTGATATCTCGAAACACACAAAAGGACAGTATTACTTACCACTTACATAGCAGTTGGCGGATTCCTAAATTATAGTTTTATAAAGACGATTTCTCACTTAGGTAGAATAATATTTAAATGGGTGTTACAGGAATAACGGATAGCATTGTGAGATAGATTCAAGTGGCCCCACGACGCAGTACAGTGGCGCATTCATCTCAACGATGTGATGAACCTTAGGGTTTCATAAAAGAGGGAAGTTTCTTGATTACCTAAGCGACGAACTCTGGCCGTCCGATTGTGGTTTAGAATAGCAGGTTATATAAGTCAGTTTTGTTTATGGTGAGTAAATATGGAAGAAATGTATTGTGGGCTGTGTTAAGGTCGGGTACTGAGTTTCGGTACAGAGACTGAGGTTGGATAAGTCTGTCCGAATCATTCAACTCGAAAGCCTCTGGACAGATTTTGCTGTCATTTTTATGGGCGTTATGCCACTGGGGACTTCCCTAACTAAAGTCGTGCTTTTCAATGTTCTACCATCGGTAATACCAAAATGGCGAACGAACGAATTTGTGAGGTGTTGTCGACAGTAGCATAACTCATTGATGGAAAAAGATTTCCCGAAAATACAAATCTCTGGTATAGAAATTCTTTGTGTAATATAAAATAACAGAATGGCGGCTGAACAAAAATGTTTTTAAGTTCACCAGGATTCGATCCTGACACCACATGCGGACGAATCTAGTGTGAAATCACAGATATAATGAATCCCATCACGTACCGATTTTGACTTACATTACTTAAATTAGACTTTAAGACAATGATTCGTCTTTTTGATATAATTATATAAGTAATATAAGTGGCCATTTGTTTTAATAATTTAGAAATACAAGGAACACGTGTATGTTTTCCTGTATTCCTTTCCAGTCTTGTTCTAGTTAGGTTCCTCTTGGATTTTCTTTGTTTCTCTAATCAAATGACGAGCAGAATATTCAAACAGCCCACAGACGGCTCCTTCCACATCCTTTGATACCCACCAATCCGTGTAATTATCACATATCTCCCCATAACTTCGTTCTGGTGTGCTGTACGCCCTTCTTGTCGGTACAAAACGTGTAAGCTCTAACGCTGAGTGTGCGTTCTTAATTCTGTTATGGTTAGGTGATACTAAACGTCAACATCAGTTTTCTTTACGTGATCTCCACGCAGTGTACCTTACGTTCAAATTTTGTATTCTCCTTGTATCGAAAATTAGAATTATGTTTTCCCCCCATGAAATTTTGATAAAGACTTTCGTGTGTGAAATTAAAAAAAAATTCTTAGGAAATCACCGCGTCAATTGGTCACATGAAGAGATCGACGTTTCAGGGATCATTTTAGTCCCCGTCATCAGGGTTCTGATGCCAGAAAATACTTTATTGACCGAAGTTTCAAAAAAAAAATACAAATATTGAAGTTTTTTGTCAAAATTTCTAAAGAACCCAATTAAGAGTAACTGTAGACCGCGTTAAATTAAGAACGTCAAAAGGGAACATGTGAATTGGTTGTTATATTTACGGAAAATCACGTCTGAAGCAGCAGTTACGACGGAAATTTTTTTTAACGTGAAACAAATGAGAAAGTATGAAGCGCAAAGCTGCAATATTCGCAGTGAACACGAGTCCTTATATAGTCCTTAAGGAGCAAACACAGCGAGCGTCTATGTAACTACAGGGCGTTTCAGAAATAGTTAAAGTAATAAAAAAACATGAACCTCAATTCTTCCATACTATATATTTGCTACTAATGCTACTTATGATACAAATCTACATTCATACCGAACGCCACTGCGCAGTGATTAATCTGCTGTTTCCTATTACGGAAGTACTGGATTCGATTATCGACTCGTAGTTAGGTACAAATTTCTTGTGTTTTATTTAATCCGTCCGATGTTAATACTGCTATAATATAACCAGCCACTTCCTGCCATATCCTTTCTAATTCATTATTCACAGTTATCCTCCCACACGGAGTTTTGTACCACGTGTATTTGTTCCAGAATAAATGCCAAAAAAGAATGTTTCGACCAAAGAAATTAGAATTGACAAATGGATGGAGGAAATTACACAGGAACTAATTTCAGTGTTTGTATTCTACACCTAATAATAGTCTGCATTGAGGATATGAGGTTCATACAACATTTCTATAGTAGGTCCTTAAGGAACCTAAACGTAGGGAGTTGGACCTTGTATAGCGTTCACTGTTGGACTCCAATAAATTACCTGGAAATCTAGTTAATCACTTTGTCAGCTGGTTAATCAGTTAACCTGCCAGTTGGTATATATGTTGATGCTGAAGAATTTTGATATAAGTAACCTCTATTTAGAGCGTCATTCGAAATAAAGCTTAGAGTTTTGTTTAATCACGTACAGAGACAATGACAATACAAATCATTTTATCATAACGTCGTCACATTGCGCTTTACGTCAGCAAAAAATATTGGGATAAAAGTCACTATGATGTATGATAATAAATTTCTTACGTATTTTAACCGAAATTCGACCGATCTGACTCATTCAGAAATTGTCTTAGATTGTGGTTGTAAGTTAAACCGTTCTGAATTGCAGCTCAGCGCCAGATAATGTTTGTCAATTCTATCCACCGAGTGACTCCATCTCGCTTGAATTAATGTTCTGCTGGCATCAAGAAGTGACGACCTATTGGCTGACTGAGTTCCTTAAAAGTAAACAGGACAGATCCGTCCGTCCTGCCTTTCGCTAGTGCTTCTTCCTGCTTCCAAGTGCCACCTCTTCCGAGTCGCAATTTGTCTTGTCCTGCCCCGCTGTTCCTCGCCTTGTTTGTACGCCCGGTATCCTGAGGGGCCACGGAACACTTAACCTGATATATCGACCTCCATGAGTGCTACATCCTCCGTCATTTGTATCTTTTTCTTGTTTTCCGTCCAATTCGAGATGTTTGTCTTCTGTCCTATGTATGATTTTATCTCACTGCAGTCCTTATTTATGATTTCATGTGCACTTTCTTTCATCCTTCAATAACTGACGATAACTTCGCCATTCCAGTGGAGATTATTTCCACTGGAATAAATAAAGTGAACTGGAATAGGCTTCTACTGTAGACGATCAAGTCGGAAAGTTGTTGGAAAATATCCAGGCTGCCAAAGCCTTCTGACAAGTTCCCTTGCCAGGATCTTCTTTATTTTAAGCTTCGCTGTTTCCTCATTTACAGTATTAAAAATTTTAATGTACTTGTACGATCTGACATTTCTAGGCCATCCTAATATTCATGACGGCGTTTGGTTCGCTAATAAAGAATAACATTCTATTTTACCATAAAATTACAATTGGAATTTCAGTGTCGGAAGCTTATTTTTGGTGGTGTGGCAACCACTCCGGCTTCGTATACGACAGATCCATGGTTCAATCCCTGCTCGGAGACCGGCTGTCCTGATGGATATTCGTCCTGGATTTTCTGAGTCCCTTCGGGCAAACGCAACTTATAATTGGCCAGGACGTATTTCTGTGCAATTCACAATTGATCTTTCAAAAATCTCATAATTCATTGCTACCTTACATAGAAAGTTAAAATAACTTTGTTGTTTACATCAACGTTGCAAGGGAAAATCCTCTATAATTAACTCAATATAAATTCTATTTCATATAAGTAAACTTAATCAAACGTTGCGATCAAATTAACTGCGTTATAGCTTCTTATATGGGATGTCTTAACCATGTCATTAAGGATAACTGCTATCCTCACTGAGATTTTTCATAAATTCCTTCGGTTGTTTCGGATATATGCAAAGATAGTAATTTACATTAGGGCACGACAACATTTTTCCATACAATTTATTAATCAATAATTATCTAATACAAGTGACATCAGCCTACAGGGGGGGGGGTCAGGGTGATTTTATCGTAATGGAGTCCCGCGAAGGGATCCCCCACGTGACTGGGCAAACCTTGCGCAGGGATTCCCTTGAATTGCGCATCATGTTACGTGCAGAAACGCACGTAATCCTTTGTCTAATATGCTCGTTATTGTTAAGCCGACTTTAGTGAAATTTCGAACGTGTCTACAGATTTTGTTACGCCATAATTCATTAATATCAGCTTCAATGGAAATCCTTTCAGTGATTTTTGAGTTATAACATGCGGACAGACAGAAATAAATGGTGAATCTAATAACCGCATTTTACAACTTCAGATACGAACGAGTTAAAAAAGTAAAGTATTTCTTTGGCGATTTGGCTTGGGACTGAAAATGACCAATAACATCCTGACTTATGATAGAGATGACACCCCATAAAAGTTATCATATACCGTACAAATGGTTATTTAGAAAGAATAGGCTCTTATTTGAATACTAACATACAGGATTTTTGGTGACAGGGAATTCTTTAACGAAAAGCCTGTAAATCAGGTTTGGACCAACTCGACTGTAGGACACTACAGGGTAAAAGTGTAACATTAGTCACTTCAAGACGGAAGATGAAGCAATTTTTTTTAAAAAAAGCTTTGTGGTTCGAAATATAAAAAAGATATTCACTGAACAAAGTCTGACAGAATAATGAAACATTGATAGTGCTCTGAAAGTAGCCATTTTTATTTTGGCAATAAAAATATCGTTCTGAATCCGCGGCCTGTCCTGTGTATCGAGTGGTCGATACACATTCTTGTAAAGTCCAACTAACATAGAAATACAAAAAAAATTCTAAAAATATTTCTCAATAGGCTAACAGGTGAGCGGTATTAAATTATTACGCTTCTAATGAATCACCCTGTAGTTTTAATAAACTGACAGGTGTAGAAAGACGGCCGGCCGGGTGAGCTCTTTGAAAGTTTGCAAACCCCTGATCTAAAGACACTTCAATGATGCCCCTGTATGCATCATTGCCCCTTTAATAAAAATTGCACTTTTATAGCCCAGCTATTTTTGAAGTACATTCGTGTTAATAAATATCAGTGTTAAAAATCAGTGAGATTATTGCCTACGGCACTGAGTTACTTTTTTCAGCATAAGGACTGGGGCCTTAGAAATTCAATTTTGGATTAACACGCAACTCCACGCTATTCTCGTAACATTTACATTTTTTCCCAGTTTCTACCTTGTAACGTAACAAATGCGGATTCTGCATTTCTTTTATTTTTTTTTTAGCGAGTGTTCATTTTATGACGAGATTCAAAATGGTTGCGTTGCTGGTGGAAAGGGTTGGATTATCCTTCAAGAATCTTGTATAAGGTTCCTATCTGAGACAGGTCTGAAATTCCTGCTGAATAATTTGCATCTACGCCTCGCGATCGGTACCTTCAATTATGGCGGACCTCCTTCCATAAAGTACGTTAAAGTATTAGTAGTTTTCACGTTGTGAAGGTGGCGTTATAACCCACTGTTAGAATTTGAATACATTCACTTTGCATATGAAATCAAAGGAAATAATTCTTCAAATAAGAATTTTCCGTACCAAATTTTGTCCACTTACTTTATGCAGATTGGGCGCAAAGTATACCTACGTTTAATTTCAGTCATTAAAGATTAGAAATGTTATTTATTTTACCCTAATTTATTTTACTTCTCAAATACGTATTTTAAAATACGAGGCGCGTCCTCAAAGTAAGTTTCCCTGGGGCCGTTTACAGAAACAAAACACAATTTCATGGAAATATTTATTGCAACAGATACAGCAAGTGTCCAGCTATTTTTCAACATATTCGCCACCGGAATTGAGACATTTGTCATACCGTGGGACCAACTTTTGAATACCTGTGTCGTAGAAGTCTGCCGCCTGGGATTGGAACCACTGTGTGACAACCATCTCCGCCTCTCTGTCATTCTCAAAACGCTGACGCTGACCGGACAGGAATTTCTTGAGGTGTAGGAAAAGATGGAAATCACTGGGAGCGAGGTCCGGGCTGTAGGGTGAATGATTAAACACCTCCCAGCTGAACTCCTGCAGGAGACTTGCTGTCCGTCGAGCCGTGTGCGGCCTAGCGTTATCACTGACCGCACTTCACAGTCGGCGGGAGCTGGAATAAGAACCTCCATCTTCAACAGCTGCAACGATGCTACTGTGAGAACGCGGGAAGTGCCGTTAGTGCATGCGCCATGCTACGTCATTGCTCTATCACGTACGCACAGTCGCTTCGCGCAATATAAGGTTTGCTAGCTGTGGGACGAGTGGGAAACTTACTTTGAGGACGCGCCTCGTACATTTAAATTCAGTCTTCGGAGACCCATCGAAAGACAGGGCTAGAAACTATGGCACGTAAATCCGACGCTGGAAATAAGTTTGCAGTAATCGTAAGTAGGATTTGATGAGCAGTTTTCGAAACAGAAATTTAATCTGTGACTTCAGAGAAGCGTAGCTCGCGAAATATTATTTCTAGGTTAGGTCTTTCTGTCGCATATCGAACGTTGGCGATGTGTTCTTTATTTTCAGCTCGAACAAAATCCTTACTCCGCGATCTATCGATCGATCTGTTGGTACTTTTATCTGTCTTTACGTATCTCGGATCGGCTCTGATCCTGACTCACAAACCGAATTGTCCTTAATCTCATTTTGAGGCAAAAGCCGTCCGTAGCAGCATCTTTAAATATCTAACTTCTTATCTGCACGGTTTTTTTTATTATTTTATTTTTGGAAATAAATCCAGACAGTAAATTAATTAGTAGCATTTTGAATCCTACTTCTTGAAGAAATAATACTGTGTAAGACTTGAGGTTCTCACAGCGGTGAGTATGAAGATTTCCGTCTTCTGGGTTGTTGCGCTGTGTAGTCTGGTCGATGTTAACCAACGTTTCAGAGGTCATACTGCCTCCGTCATCAGAGTATGAAGATTTCTGTCTTCTGGGTTGTTGCGCTGTGTAGTCTGGTCGATGTTAACCAACGTTTCAGAGGTCATACTGCCTCCGTCATCAGAGCATGAAGATTTCTGTCTTCTGGGTTGTTGCGCTGTGTAGTCTGGTCGATGTTAACCAACGTTTCAGAGGTCATACTGCCTCCGTCATCAGAGCATGAAGATTTCTGTCTTCTGGGTTGTTGCGCTGTGTAGTCTGGTCGATGTTAACCAACGTTTCAGAGGTCATACTGCCTCCGTCATCAGAGCATGAAGATTTCTGTCTTCTGGGTTGTTGCGCTGTGTAGTCTGGTCGATGTTAACCAACGTTTCAGAGGTCATACTGCCTCCGTCATCAGAGCATGAAGATTTCTGTCTTCTGGGTTGTTGCGCTGTGTAGTCTGGTCGATGTTAACCAACGTTTCAGAGGTCATACTGCCTCCATCATCAGAGTATGAAGATTTCTGTCTTCTGGGTTGTTGCGCTGTGTAGTCTGGTCGATGTTAACCAACGTTTCAGAGGTCATACTGCCTCCATCGTCAGAGTATGAAGATTTCCGTCTTCTGGGTTGTTGCGCTGTGTAGTCTGGTCGATGTTAACCAACGTTTCAGAGGTCATACTGCCTCCGTCATCAGGGCGATGAGTATGAAGATTTCTGTCTTCTGGGTTGTTGCGCTGTGTAGTCTGGTCGATGTTAACCAACGTTTCAGAGGTCATACTGCCTCCGTCATCACCCTGATGACGGAGGCAGTATGACCTCTGAAACGTTGGTTAACATCAAGCAGACTACACAGCGCAACAACCCAGAAGACGGTAATCTTCAGAATTAATACTGATTTGACAAAGGACTTTGCTTTCCAGAATAGCGGGGACATGTGTTTTGAAGCGAGTCCTTTACCTACACCAAAACGAATGATTTCTTCAGAGCCCGTCCAATCCGAAAGTGATTATCAGCGTAATTTGCTTACGACGCAGATCGAAATAAGTAACATTTTCTTTAGCTGTTGGCATAACTGCTGTTTGTCTTTCTGGCGTTTGAATATTCCCAGTTCAAATACAAGCCGTGGATCTAATATCTATAATTCCTTAATAATTACGTCACAGTACATAACCTAAGCGTCCTGTGACGTCATTCACATAATCATCCCACCAAACTTCACTCTGCGCTGTATGACCTAATGACATAAATTGTAAGAAGTGCAGTATTTCATTATTTTCTTTTTGGATTGATATTAGATATTCTTCAAGATCTAGCGTGTGCGTTGAACACGTCTTGGGCCGGCCATATCTGTGTCTGTCTGTCTCTCGATCGCGCTTTCCTAGGAGGTAGGCAATTTGTATAAACGATGGTAATTTTTTTCGAAACAATGGTAACCTATTTTTATTGTCAATTTTATAATAATTTCTTTTCCTTACATTCGTATTATTGACATCCCTTGGATTTGCTTTCGCCGGGTTGGACACCCCTTTGCCCCATCATCTCACATCAACCAGGTCTCAGGATGACCGGAAATTACCCCTGGCTTTTTACCTTTCTTTCATATTTCCATTATTCCATTCGCCTTTTTCTTCTTCATTTAATGTTTCGTTTATTTACTGTTTTTAAATTCCTGTAATCTCGTTCCCAGTTACCATGACTGCCAAATTTAAGGACGAACGTCACATATGTCCCTCTAGCAGTGACACGTCTCGAGGGTGACAATAAGTTAACACTAACCTAACCTAACCTAACCTAACCTAACCTAACCTAACCTAACCTAACTTAACCCAAACTAACCTAACCTAACCTAAACTAACCCAAACTAACCTAACCTAACCTAACCTAACTTAACCTAACCTAACCTAACTTAACCCAAACTAACCTAACCTAAACTAACCCAAACTAACCTAACCTAACCTAACCTAACCTAACCTAACTTAACCCAAACTAACCTAACCTAAACTAACCCAAACTAACCTAACCTAACCTAACCTAACCTAACCTAACTTAACCTAACCTAACCTAACTTAACCCAAACTAACCTAACCTAAACTAACCCAAACTAACCTAACCTAACCTAACCTAACCTAACCTGCGCGTCGCGTGTTGTGAATGTAGTACGCGGTAAGAACACGAAAAGCTGCTGGTAGCACTGTGGGAAATGAACGCTCTCTGACCAAACAGGAGTAGAGACAGGAGCTGTAAATCAGAACTCGGAACACCGAACAGTGCAAACGTCACTGATCACAAGGCAATCAATTGAAACACTAGTTGGTATATATACATAAACGTTCTGTTTACTCGAGGTGTTAGGCGTTCAAATACTATCAATACGTTGTTTGCAGAAGATGATACGTGTTCAAATACCGTCGCTATATTGTTAGCAGAAGTTGGCGTATCTAATTACTCTAATTATTGTTATTTGCGTTGTTTCATTAACAGGAATCATCCGTGACAACGTGTACCGAAGGTCCATCTGCCAAACAGCATCCAGCTTCTGCGACAGGTCAGCGCAATCAGGATAATGCAGAACATAGCCACCAGAACGATCCTGTGACCTCCTCACCCACTGAACGCTGGGTGACCTCTACAGGTCAACTGCTTAGAAGACAACGGTAACCATGCCAACAGACAGCATCTGCAACGAAGGGCGCTGAGACCCACGAAGAATGATACGTCGTCCAGTTTCAGAAATAGCGTCTTGTTTCGAAGAGGGATTTCATAAACTTCAAGATAGATTTCGATTCTTGTTTTAAGGCTCTGAATTAATATGTAAAATATTTCCAAAATTATGTATGTTTAATAATACAACTGACTGTTTTATTTTAAGTTCATGGGACTCGTATGTTGCATTAAACTTTGTTGATGCGATCTTGTGGATAAAAAGACAACTAGTGTGTTAAGCAATAACCTACAGAGCATAGATACTGAGGCATAATTAGAATATGTAGTACTTCCAACATATTTCCCCACACCATAAAATTTCATAAATCGCCCTCGTGCTCGCCACTGGACCCAGGGTTCGCGGGTTCAAATCCGGCACTAGGTCGATGGATTTTTAAAAGTGATAAAATTCCGTAGCCCAAGTTTCTTCAGAGGGGAAGTACAGCCGACGGTGCCATGTCGTAGATTTACGTCAAAATTCAGCTTACATTTCTCACCCAATTCTCTCCTGATTCGCTACTAGATGGCTCTAGGAGACAAAATCATGATTTAGTAGAAATTGTGCAGAGGCAGTGGGCTGACCACTCACTACTCACAAATGCACACTTGACAGGCTAGGAAACCTCCGAACAGGAGGCGGCGAGGACTCACAAATGGATTCTAGAGCCAAGTAAAAGAATAATGAAATGCAAAATGTGATCTCAACATTTCTTTGGATAATTTATCGAAATATAAATAAAAAAAAAAAAAAAATCTCGGAATTGGCACAAGACTCATAGTTATCGTCCAGTTTTAAAATAAAAAAATAATATGCTCTTTCGATATTACGAGGAATTCTACGCACATCAGGATAGATTTTAGATCTAAAAAATGTAGTAAGGCATTCATTGCTTTTCTCGCAGTAGACGAAACGGGAACGTCACGTGACTAATATAAAGTGTGTAACACAGGAAGTGGAAACATGTAACTTACTAATTGGATGAGTAGCTGCTTATTTCGAAAAGTGACTTAGTTCCCGGTTTTCGATTCCAGAGACGCATTAATGACGTCAGACGAGTTAATTGATTAGATATAACATCGAAAAAATATATTTTATGTCAATGAGATATAGGTTAAAAATCAATTTTATTTCGCTTAATATCGCAATATGGTTCAATAACCCTTCAATTAACAGCAGAACGATCCAGTCAGCCTGTTAACACGCTCCTAATTCAGTATATATTTATTTATTATTTCAGTCTATACACAAACTTAATTTTAATTTTTAAATGTTGTTGTTAAAATTAAAATTAATAGACTGAAATAATAAATAAATATATACTGAATTTCAACACAAACATAACGCATCTAAACTACAAACGCTCCTAATGTTGCACACTTCAAATTGAGGTTAATTTTTTATTGTGATTATAATCGTAGAAATTTCGTAACACCAACAGTAAATTTCATATCGGTATTTTATATGGTTTCGTATAGTAAGTTAATCTAATATGTACACATTTGACTCTTCTTAAACCCTTCGATTTTCGTATTGAAATGTTTTTTCTTTAATTACGTAATTTAAGGTTTCATAAAACAAATGGAAACACCTAGTTTATATATATTATTTAGTCATCTTCCTTACTGGAATTATATATCCATATATGTGTGGAAAAGTGAATTAACTGAGGAATATATAATTTTTATTTTCTCACAAGCAGGAGGTGACCTTTTTATGTTAGCGATACAAGTTTGGATTCCTAGTTTAATTTATAAATAGTGTTGAAGTTCCAGACTTAGGGAGTCTAATTTAGTTTAC
The DNA here is from genome assembly GCF_977971745.1 of Zootermopsis nevadensis. Taxonomy (NCBI): domain Eukaryota; kingdom Metazoa; phylum Arthropoda; class Insecta; order Blattodea; family Termopsidae; genus Zootermopsis; species Zootermopsis nevadensis. The sequence continues at coordinate 4,474,794 of NW_028259145.1, forward strand.
ACATAAAAATGTTTATAGTATTTCCATTGTTGTTCAGTGTTAAAATACGTCAGATGCAAACATATCGGTCTGATTAACTTAACATGTACTTGGTTTCTATCGGCTCCAGAAATCTACGACATGTTAAATTTTAATTAATAAATCAAGTTGTTTTATAAATGCATGTTAAAATGTTATTCAGGGCCTTAAAATAGTGATAAGAATATGAAGAAATTAACTACCAGTAAGTGAGTTTATTCGCACTGTTAATAAGTAAGCTAACCTGAAGAAGTTTTGTAATGCGTTTGATTATAGTTGTGAGACGAGTGGTGTATTGAAGTAACATTTGAAGTGGTATTTACAGTGACTTAACGAATGTTTCACCCTTTCTTATATGACAAGAAGAAGATTGGCGATGAAATTGTGAGATTGGTTTTCGGTTCAACAGGGACCAATACTGTAGACGTTAGTTGGTATAAAATGAAACTACTTAACATATGTCACAGTAATACTAATCATGATTAAACGTATCACATCTTACATCTGCAAGAGCTGTTTCATCGTATTTGTGCCATTCCTTTCAATTTTGGAAACTCAAATCGTGGTTCCTTAACTCCATCAGCCATAACATAACCCCCCCCCCTCCAAAAAAAAATCACTGAATGTCTGTAAAATGAAGGGCACAGTTGGGAGGAATTTATTTTACATACAGATCGATGGATATTCACTTTTTCTCAGTTTTAATGAAGAAAACCTCGAGAAACATTGGTTGGCGTGAAATTTACAGAATGATTTATGAGATTAAATCCCATATTTATGACTAAAGTATCTGTTTGTGTAAACTCAAAATGTAAAGCATGTGCCTCAGGAACTCGGGGGGGGGGGGGGGGGTTTCGTAGTCACCATTCAACAGCGTCAGTGATATCACCAGAGTCATTCTACTAGATCTCATACAACCTCGTGTTCAAATCCCACCGTCACTCATAAACCTGCCTTATGGTATGATTCAAGCAAAATGGTTGTCTCAGTTAAGTTTTCCTCTAGAAATTTCCACAGTCAATCCATCGAATATTCTGGAAAGGTTCGTCACAGTGCAAATAATAGTGGGTGAATATCCGTTTGAATTCAGTGGTAAATTCTTTCTTACGTAATTTTAAACTTTGTGTTTTATCGTTGTTTTGCGTGTAAATCAAACCGTAATTTCCAAACGTCACAATAAAACTTTCAGAGTGCGTTGAACTATTTCATGATGCCCGACACGTTTCAAAACTTTATATTCAGTTTCAGTGGGCTTATCGTGAAGAGGGAAAATTTGTTTACGTTTGCAAATGCTACGTTGAATCGAGGTTCTTACGTGTTTACACTTTACAAAACACGATTTCGATTAAATGCATTCTGCTAAATTTAAACCGTATGTCACCGCAAGTCCGATCAAAAAGTCGTACCTGTGTATATTAAAAAAATAGTGACGCATTTATAGCCACATTAGAACATAATGAATGCGAGATGAACAAAAAATAAGTGAGTTTAATGAACTTTCTGAACTGACAAAACGCACGCAATCTGAAAGACCGGGCAGGACTGAAACAAAGGACACAAATTCAGCTGGGAAAAATACACGAATATTAATAACAGCAAAATTTACACGCCAGAGACACTTAAAAGAAAGGAACTTGATGAACACACAGGAAGAGGATGAACGAGGCATATATGGCCGGTGGTACTGGGCTAATACGCAGAATGTCGGGTGTAATGGTTCATAATAACGAAGGGAAGGGACCTAAAATATGTTTATAAAAAATGAAAATATGAAGGGAAGAATTCTATACAAGAAATTTTTACGTAACCGCCAAATGGGGCAAGTACATTAAACACGCTTCGGGTAGACCCAGGGTCATAGGACGTGACGTACGAAGATGACTCCCTGGGACACCAGAGTCGCTTGTGATCAACTCTGCACACAGTAGAAGCCTTGCTGTTGCGCTGTGCGGCCGTCCCGTGGCAGGCCTTTGTAAGACGTCAACTGGAGATGGTAAGTGAAATGAACTTTGCTGGTAAATCAGCCCCACGGCTTGTGCAGAAAAGTATTCAGGATGACGCCATCCAGACATTAACGTGTGGCGCCGACTGGACGAAAATTGTATAGTTCCTGGCATTGTGGCTCGGTTGTCCAATATCGCTCTGACCGTTTAACCTTCAAAGATGAAGATTGTGTCCGTACTCACTCACGGGTTCAAGGCCTCACGCCTCGTCTCCAACACTGCGACTGGCTTCTTCAGGAAGAAGAACGTGATACAGGCTCACTGGCAATTGTGTGGTTGTGACGTACTACTCCCCGATCGCGTAATGGACCAGCGTGTTGCGTGTTCCTGTAGGAAGTTTTACATGTGCTGCTCGAAGAGCGTGGTTTAAGTCCACAGACCCCCAACAGAACATCAGTACATCGACGTGAGGTTGCATGTCGGTGAATGCGTGGTGGATATTTTGAGTGATTACTGTAACTGACGCCCTCTTAGTTACTTATCTGCCGTGTTCTATGTCGGCATGCGTTGTAAAATGAACGGGTTTCTGTTTTCATTTGATTTTGACACGTACATACGCTATTATTTTCTGTAAACTTACTTCGTCATGAACGCCACCTGAAGTTTCAACCCTCCATGTGTCTTCCTCACCCCATAAGCGTCACCACTCATTTCTTTGCTTGTTATGAACGGTGAGACACTTTCCCCATTTGATGATTACTTTTAGAGAATTCTTCCTTCTTGTATTCGTTCTGTTTTTGAGGTTTCTGTCCATTCCCGTTGTTGTTATGCGTCATTTTTTCCACACACACTATATTGTACAATACAGTATAATTCTTTCCTTCATCTCATACATACTATAAAAACTCCTTAATGGTTGCAGCACTTTTAAAATAGAACATCATGTCATCTATCATCATTACTGAAGACATTGTCAGTGATGCATATCAAACACACATACACGATCAGTCACAAACATTAACTATTACGTGTACAGGTTCGGACTGTTTATTTATAACGTCGTATGCATGATAGAGAAGCCACGGTGGTCTAGCGGTTAGAACGCTGGCCTTGTAATCCTGGGGTCTCGGGTTCGATTCCCGGCGGTGCCCGAATTTATAACTTATGTTGGGCAAGGCCGTGGTCTAGGCAACACGGAGTTTTCCTCCGGGGGCTCCCCGGTTTCTCCGTGGCATCCCAACAATTACTCCATTCACACACAGAAGAAGGCAATGGCAAACCACTTCTGGATCATCTGCCAAGAACGTATATGAACAGGTCCCAGTCCGAGAAAAGGATGGAAGGATCCTGTTCATATGGACCTGTCGTCAGACAGAACACTAAATAATAATAAACATGCATGATAGATCAGTAAGGCAACTGATATAAGAAAAGTTGCAAAATTCTTGGAGAGCAGTAGACGTAAGTTGGGAAATAGGATTAGAAAGTTAGAAGTGCTTCGGAGTGTTGAAGTAGGCTATTAGACCAGTAAAGATGTAACCAGAAAATTGTTTTACAAGGGTGGAGAGAAAATCTGAAATATCACTTAAAACATATTTATTGAAAATTACAACAAATCTTCATATAAAAATTACATAATTCATTGTACCAAAGAAATAATTAACAATGCTAAATTGGAGAACATAAAACGATTCAATGCAGTGCGATCTCGAATGTGAAATTAATTTTCAGTTTTTGAGTGTCGAATCTGTTAGAACAGAACGGACCTAACCGGTCGTTGGCCGTCAACATTCGACCTCTTCAACAGAGCCTATTATGCAAACTTCATTTCTTTGTTTTCCCTGACGTACGTCAGCAGTGTTTTGTTTTCAGCGTCGGAAACTGTTTCTCCCTAGACAACCTTGGAAGTTTTTGAGACCTCCACTGACATTTCCTCTGCACTTGCTACATGTTATAGCAGAAACAAAAGAAACTAAGTCCACTAATGAATTCTGTTTTGTGCTCTAGGCGATTTTCATATTAAAGTCCACACAGACGAGCCACGACATGTTAGCAAGAATATCTGGAAGTAAGTATTATGTCATGAAACGTATTCAAGTCTGACGGCCACTTCCTTAAACCACAAACAGATTATTTTGTAAGTTACTGAACTTATACAGTTTGTCCTTTGTTTCTGTAAGTGATATTTCACGGTCTGCATCAGACTCATTAATTACAATCAATATCAAAATTTGAAGGTGACACGGTGGTCTAGCGGTTTGAACGCTGGCCTTGTAATCCTGGGGTCTCGGGTTCGATTCCCGGCGGTGCCCGAATTTATAACTTGTGTTGGGCAAGGCCTTGGTCTAGGCAACACGGAGTTTTCCTCCGTGGCATCCCAACAATTACTCCATTCACACACAGAAGAAGGCAATGGCAAACCACTTCTGGATCATCTGCCAAGAACGTATATGAACAGGTCCCAGTCCGAGAAAAGGATGGAAGGATCCTGTTCATATGGACCTGTCGTCACACAGAACACTAAATAAATAAATAAAAAAATATATCTTAAAATTTGACGTTCCTTCTTGACGAGGAAAGCTTAGTGTCATGATTTAAAATATGAGTGATTTGAACAGCTTTCCGACGAGCGATATAATTTCTGATCCTCTCCAAACGTTATCTTCGTGAGGCCGGGGGGGGGGGGGCTCTGGACCAGGCGCCTGTAAGGCCCAGGTGTGAAGGAAGTATCCTAGTTAAAGAGGTCAACTCTTTCTAAGGACACAGGTACTATGTGAGACTAGGAACCCACAACGACGTCTTGATTGTAGCCACAGGCATCTAAGAGATGGTCGCTTAGTAGCCCACCAAATTTTTAAAAAGGGAAATGCTTGCATATAGCTATATAGGACCCATTCTAAATACCTGCTTTCTTTCTTTATAAATAAAACAATGTCTATCGTAGTTATTAGTTATTTGACATTGTTGGGATAGGCTATGGGACCTGTCAGCTGATTCTAAAGGAAGAACTCCACATGCGACGCATCCTGTCTGAGGACCAGAAGCAGAATCGACTTCTCGTTTGTCAGGAGCTCAAAGATCTTGCAAGAACCGACCCCAACTTCCTTTCTAAGCTCCGTGTGACTTCTTCCTCTTCCCAAAGATGAAAATTCAGCTGAAGGGAAGGAGATTTGAGACGATAGAAGAGATTCAGGCAGAATCGCAGATGGTGACAAAGAAAGATTTCCAGGGATGCTTCCAAGCTTGGCAGCGGCGCTGGGATCGTTGTGTTCACTCCCAGGGGAACTACTTCGAGGGTGATGGATGAATTTAGTACGTGAGATAAGTGTACGGGTTTTTATACGCGCAGTCTGGAAACCTTCCGATCGCACCTCGTATATTATATTATGATTATTATGATCTTAGTGAAGATCCCAGAAACATACTCCAAAGTAAAGCTTCTGTCTTCTTAATATTTTTATTGTTACTAAGCCGGTACATAAATTATGTTCTTACGACCCCAGTCTACGTCCACAAATGGTCTCAATTAATTTTCTCTGCACCAAATGTTGTTTGCATTCCTCGTCTATTCCATACGTACTTAACTTCTTGACAATCCCGTCCTTTTTTTAAACTTTATCTGCTTTATAATATCACGTGACAAGCGTCGATTGTTACTACAAAGAACTGATTTTGAAATGTTTGTGCTCCGAAGTGGACTGCGCCATCGCACTCTCGTTCCAGTGAAGTGTTGTACCCCGCTCCTCGAACATGATATTGTACTTTGTATTTAGCTGTCGACAGCACCGATTTGAAATTGACTACGCGTCCGTTTAGTAATTCTATTCTCGCGAAATGCGAGAACGGTCTCGGCTCTCGTAAAACATCCATTAATTCTTCTGCAACCAAAAAGACGACAGCTTAGTGGAAGGAAATGTTTAGGAATCATCTGTTATTTTAAATCTGATAATAATGTAAAGTGTTTTTTACGCTGTTGAGAAATTATACCTGATAAAAATGGCCTCGTGATGTAAGATACAGCTCTTAAACTGGCAAAGCAGGTTCGAATCCCGTTCGAAACATGGATTTAGATGTGAGTCGTCCTGTACGGTATTGTGTTGTTTATGTAGTGGCTTTAGAGCCGAAACACGTACAAAATTCCCTAAGGACGATATTCAACAGGTGAGTCAGAGGTCAAGGAATATGAGAGAAAGTTACAATTTTTTTCAAGTCTGTAGTTTATGTTATGTTGATTCAGTCCAATCGCTAGGGACCAGGACTCGCCAAGCTCCGAAAAAAAAAAGACATTCGAAACTTTTAAAATAATTTTAACCAATTTAAAACTTTTAACATATAATTTTAACATTATTTATTTACGTCTGGAAGAGAAAATACGGTCCCCAGTGCAATGTCATAAAAGCATGAAATTTAAACTGAAAATGCCCCTTTAGGCCTGAAACATGTTTAAAATCATTCATTGTCAGGATTTTTTCCATCGTCTGTAGAGTAGGTGCCTCTCACCTGAAAACGGAGACAGAACCAGTCTCCGAAACGTCGTGGTTTTAAAGAACAGACGATGGAAAAATTCCTGGTAATGAATAATTTTAAGTGTTAACTACCGTAGTCAAAACCTTTTAGAATTGACCTGAAACATGTTCTAGCAAATGGACTGTAAACTGGACGAGTAAAAATTGACGGAACAATAAAAAACCATGTTTTCCAGTTTATTATTAGATAATATTTTCTTTACACAATAATTAATTCCTTGATTACATATAAATTAACACCTCTTAGCTTAACGAACAGCAAAGATACCCCTGTTGCCTATGCATCACGCTACAAAATACGAAGACGTATGAGAAAATGGAAATAAATCTCCAAATATTTTTGACCTGTTAGTAGTTAGAGGTGACTAGATCAGCTTCTCGCTCCGTATGTTTTATCCCGAGGAAAAGATACTCCGGTCAATACCGGATTGGATTGAGATCAGATCTTGACGTCATGGGAGTTGAACCCCGTCCTTCCAGAACGTAGCCACTCGCTGTCCTGGGTCAATCGGTCGTTTCAGAAGGAAAGACTGATAATCACGCACTCTAATTAACCGATGTGGTGAATTAGTCTAGTTTCATGGTAAATATCTTTCGTCCGTATGGCCTACATGTTTATGTTTAATCAATGTGACGTATTTGTCCGCTTCTCCTTAAATCCCGTCTAAAATTCGCGTGCAGACTAATGTAGAGGCGGTCCGACACGGAGATAGATATTGGTGATCACACGGATTTCATGTGCCTCCTAATAAATACGAGAGATTTATATCAGAAATGGATATACATTCAAAAGTTACATCATCCCATTATGGTAAAAATACTTTACCGATCTACATATTTAATTAATCCCATGAAAGACCTTCAGCTTACATGCAAACGAGGGCGGGTGACGTAAAACCGAGACCCATTTTTAAAAACTGAAATAATATTAGCGGTTAAAATTTTTAAAGTCCTGTGTTAAAAGTATATATCGCCTGTTCTAATCTTAAATAAATTTGCATTTTGCATAATGAGTTTATTTATGTGTATGTATTGTACGACTATACAAATAAACGGCGATTAATATAAAAAATAACATTGACTAATTAAACTTTGCATTGAGCTTATGCTTCAGATGCTTAAATAAGTTCTGAAGTGTACGAGGTGCGATCGGAAGGTTTTCAGACTGCGCGTATAAAAACCCGTACACTTATCTCAGGTATTAAATTCATCCATCACCCTCGAAGTAGTTCCCCTGGGAGTGAACACAACGATCCCAGCGCCGCTGCCAAGCCTGGAAGCATCCCTGGAAATCTTTCTTTGTCAGCCTGTCAAGCACCATCTGCGATTCTGCCTGAATCTCTTGCCAAAGACTCGCCAAAACGGCTACGGAAACCTATGAAATGCTAAAGCAAGCATTTGGGGAGTCCGCAATGGGTCGTGCACAAACGTTTGTGTGGCATTCACGTTTTAAAAATGGCCGAACCTCTGTCGATGATGACGAGCGTTCTGGACGACCATCTTCGAGCACAACGCCCGAAAATGTTACGAAGATTTGGCAGGCCATTCACGAAGATCGACGTCGTACCATCAACGACTTGTGCGACATTGTTGGGATAGGCTATGGGACCTGTCAGCTGATTCTAAAGGAAGAACTCCACATTCGACGCATCATGACAACGCGCCAGCGCACACAGCCCTCAAAGTTCGGCAGTTTTTGGCCTCAAACACCTTGGCCGTTATCCCGCACCCTCCTTATTCGCCGTGTGACTTCTTCCTCTTCCCATAGATGAAAATTCAGCTAAAGGGAAGGAGATTTGAGACGATAGAAGAGATTCAGGCAGAATCGCAGATGGTGCTTGACAGGCTGACAAAGAAAGATTTCCAGGGATGCTTCCAGGCTTGGCAGCGGCGCTGGGATCGTTGTGTTCACTCCCAGGGGAACTACTTCGAGGGTGATGGATGAATTTAATACCTGAGATAAGTGTACGGGTTTTTATACGCGCAGTCTTGAAACTTTCCGATCGCACCTCGTATCTCCTTGGTGTGTTCTCAGTTTAATCTTTGTTGATGAAACTGTCTTCGAGCTACAAGCCGCTTCAGTTGGCTGAACGACGAACAAACCAAATCTTCTGCCAACGTTTCGAGAACCATCTCTGTTCTCATCCTCAGGGTTGCTGGGTAACCAGTCACTTTTTACACACGATGCTACTAGTTTGCGAAATGTCTGTTGGTGTTGAACCTCGTGTTTAGACCGAAAACTAGTCATCTTCATGTTCGTAGAATGCATATTAGAAGCTGCACGTTTTACTGCCAATAAATGTTTATGTAAATGTTTTGATACATTCAGTAGAGTCTTTAAAATATATTTACAGTATCATTAATACACTTTCTGTCTGATCTTCATGGAATTTAACAAAATTTAGAAGTGTATTTCAAGCCGGAATACACATTGTATCATCATGTGTTCTTTGCAAGTTGCATTTGGAGGGAAAATCAACCTTGTTCGACATTTCACACTTTGCCCGTCAGATCGCAGCATCTCATTATCTGCCTCACGAATTTCCTCATCCATCACTGAAAACATCGCTCTAAGAGATTTCAAAAGAACGATTTTGAGATCGCGTGGAATTTCACAACCTCCACATAAAATTTCATCAAAATTCGTAGTTCTTAAATTGAATCGACTGGAAAGACGGACAGACACAATCAGACCACAATTCTTTCTCGCCGTGCACTTCGTGTAAAAATCGCATGACGTTTCTTAATAACATTTTTAGAGCGAATCGCTTAACCGTGTGCTGCGCTCTGGCGGCTGCTCGACGCTAGAAGACTCGGCGGACTCGAGAGCTCAATCACAGTGTTTGGTCCCTGTATTATCCGCTTTCCCACCCATGTCTTGTAATGACGTGTTGTAGATCTGTGGTTTCTTTCTATCTTGAAATTTGGCCAACGAAATAAATGTGAGAAAAATCACAAAGGCTGCTGAATTAACTATTTTATTTTTTATTATTAGTGTTCTGTCTGACGACAGGTCCATATGAACAGGATCCTTCCATCCTTTTCTCGGACTGGGACCTGTTCATATACGTTCTTGGCAGATGATCCAGAAGTGGTTTGCCATTGCCTTCTTCTGTGTGTGAATGGAGTAATTGTTGGGATGCCACGGAGAAACCGGGGAAGCCCCGGAGGAAAACTCCGTGTTGCCTAGACCACAGCCTTGCCCAACACAAGTTATAAATTCGGGCACAGCGATAATTCTAAAGCAAATCCGATAAGAATGGAATTAATAATAGTTAGTTAGTTGATGTATTGGTGTTTTTTTAAAACAATCAACACTGTTATGGATTAAGGTCACACGAATAATAATGAACATTTTCTGAGTTGAGAATTCAGTCCTATTACAGACATTCATCTTGCAGCAGTTAACTCCTTGAAGTCCGCTTTTATGAGAAGTTTCTTATAGCCTTGAATGTTTAAAAATAAATTTTTTGTTGAATGACTGACATACGAATTTACATAAGTACAGCTCGCTATGAAATATGCCTTCTTCCTTGGTTTTCAATACAGACTTTTAATGACCCTAAAGCACGCCACCTTCAGACAAAGAATAAAGTTTGTCGACCTCAGAGATCTTAAATTACTGCACAGACTACAAAACATGAACGTATAATGCAGAGGTAATGTCCGTCGGACTCTTTATCCGCATTTATCAGCTGCGAAATCAGTCAAGAGGTATCTGGATAGAACCCCGGTCACCCAGAACGTAGTCGGCTCGCTTAACGACTAAGCCATTTACAGTCATATTTCATGCAAACACAGTTCTTGGCAAATGGACAGAAAAGAATCAAAGCCAACTTCATAAATGCGTGTTTGTTAATTAAGTCACGAGGGAAAATACCTAGTACTTACGTTTAAATGAATCACCTTCATGAATTCTTTTTAAATTGAATCTGCATTGTGTTTGCTAGTTACTAAATTTAAATTATAGTCACATGTAGTACGCAATGCATGTAGGGAATTACTTAACAAAATGGTGGTTGAGGTAAAGAGATCAGTTGAAAGACTTTACCTTAGACTGCTAGATAATATTAGATCGGACTTTGTATAGATTGAGGTACCATCTCTTCACCTGGGATAGATTAGATCAGTGGTATTCAACCTTTTTTGTTCGCGTACCCCCAGATATAATTTATCTTCAACTTTGTACCCCCAAAGTTGGTGTATAATTCAAGTTATACATAGTATATAATCTACATCTAAAATAAATTAAATAAACTACATTACTGATTATTCAGTGTTTATCATAAAATAATATATTTTTTTAAATTTCACGTACCCCTTAAGATGTCTTCGCGTACCCCCAGATATAATTTCTCTTCAACTTTGTACCCCCAAAGTTGTTGGTGTGTAATTCAAGTTATACATAGTATATAATCTGCATTTAAAATAAATTAAATAAATTACATTACTGATTATTCAGTGTTTATCATAAAATAATATATATTTTTTTAAATTTCACGTACCCGTAAGATGTTTTCACGTACCCCCAGAGGTACGCGTACCCCAGATTGAATACCACTGGATTAGAAGATGCATTGTGAGTCACACTATGGACAGGAAAAATAGCTTGTGGTAAAACGCCTGTGATGGTAAACCAAAACAGCTAGATCAAAACAAATCATACCAAATTTCAACAAAATCCGTCCAGTAACCGCGCCTAATCATATACAATTATCGTGATTGAAACTGTACTAATAAGAGCAATTACGGTATCCATGTTAACCGTACGTATTGTCTCATCTTATTGATGGTTATCAATGTGACCATGGTATCTTCACCAGTTCTCTCTTCTTTCAGTTGTGTAACATATTATTTATTTATTTAGTGTTCTGTCTGACGACAGGTCCATATGAACAGGATCCTTCCATCCTTTTCTCGGACTGGGACCTGTTCATATACGTTCTTGGCAGATGATCCAGAAGTGGTTTGCCATTGCCTTCTTCTGTGTGTGAATGGAGTAATTGTTGGGATGCCACGGAGGAAAACTCCGTGTTGCCTAGACCACGGCCTTGCCCAACACAAGTTATAAATTCGGGCACCGCCGGGAATCGAACCCGAGACCCCAGGATTACAAGGCCAGCGTTCTAACCGCTAGACCACCTCATCTTATTATTATTTAGTGTTCTGTCTGACGACAGGTCCATATGAACAGGATCCTTCCATCCTTTTCTCGGACTGGGACCTGTTCATATACGTTCTTGGCAGATGATCCAGAAGTGGTTTGCCATTGCCTTCTTCTGTGTGTGAGTGGAGTAATTGTTGGGATGCCACGGAGAAACCGGGGAAGCCCCCGGAGGAAAACTCCGTGTTTCCTAGAACCATAGCAAATTAACTCCAATCGCTTGTCTCGTCTTAATTACTCTAATACAACGAAAACTCGACATAACTTCATTTTATCAAACATGGCCTTACATCTCCCAACACAACCTAGAAAATTTTAATCAGAACTCAAACAAACAAAACCTATTTTAACACACGTTATTTTGATTACTTATTTGAAATGAGAAACAAACAGAAAGCAGATTCTGTCTTTTATAAATTTCTTTTCAGTCTTTACTTCATAGTACTGATTGTCGAGTACTTTTCTCTTCGTGTAATGGGGACTTTCTTACCGATCCTTCTGCCCGAGTCTGATAAATGCTCTCCAACTGTCTGCACTCTCAGTGAAGAAAGCCAATCAAACGATCAAAAAAAACAAAGTGACATCAACTTAAAACGGTCGCCAAGTGTCGAATCTGAAAAAAAAAGAAGTCATATTCATTTTTGCTTCGAATTGTCCCCCAGCAACCTCCCTATGTAATCTACTAAAACTTTGAATCGCTTTGTATATTTATTTACTTATTTATTCATTCATATATGTCAATATTTTTTTCTAGCAGCAGAGAATATTTGCTCATCTCCCACTAAAATCTTGTAAAAATTTTGTGAGGGCCACACGCTGCCCGCGGTTCCAGTTACCCGAACTTGTCATAACACTTTCGTTATTGTCTAATCATCTCCTTGCCAAGTATATTTTGTGCCGAATCTGATATTTGGGCTAATTCATTCTACCCACGTACCAGCTAGAAATCGTGTGGTAGTACACATTCCCCTACATTATGATAATCAGAAGCTTTTCCTTTGTTGCGTGTCTTCAGCTGTCATTATAGTATAAACGGAACGAGGTTTCTCTTTTGTTCCTCGAGAGATCGATATTCATTGTCAGTTGAGGATTGTAACTCGGCTTCAGACAGAAGTTAATGTCACGGACTGTCCTCTGTTCGCCGAAATGGTAATAAGTACTCTAAATAAGTAGGTTATGTTCTTGTCTGTTCACTAATTACGTTGTTATGGGCTGTATTCTGGTGCTAAATTACCCTAATCGTTAGCGCGAGATTTATCGATTATCGATAATTATCATTTCCCAAGCTTCTGTGCATGACAGTAACATATAAAAGCAATATCGAATATATAAAGAAGAAATATACTATTATTCAGTCAAAAATGTGTGATTCCGTTCCTATTTTTTCAGAATAAGTGACGATTATTACATTTTAGTGGCTTGTATATTGCTTAGGCTATTTTTTTCTTAATCTCCACAAGGGGTACGCTAGAATAATGCGATAAGATGAGTCTATGAGAGCTTATTTCAACAGCCATTTCAACTCAGCACTCTGATCATTACAGCTTAGGCCTAAGATGAATTGATATATGGAATTTACAAGAATTAACTCTTTGGTACAGGGTGTTTCTTGAAAAGTAGATCTTCAGCTTGCCACAAAATTTTAGCCTTTTTTGTGAAAACCTAAGATTCATTACCGTGTTCACAAAATCCCGCTATTATACCTTATTTTAAATGTCATTTGCGCGGGTCCTTGTACAATCACAGCGATAGTGTGTTTATTAATCCGGTCGAATTGCATTGAATTGAAACCATGAACAAATGTTTTAATATGGGTTGCGAGACTTCTCGATCGACTTGCAGTCGAAAATACTGAAAATGTTTCTTTATCCTAAATAAATAAATAAGTAAGTAAAATATTTCTCTTTGGTTCTGTAAAAAAATTGACAAATTATAAAATCATAATCACGTTTATTACATAGAGAACCATAACCCTTCTAAAATGCTGAATGACATTTAACAGAATATTGTCTAATAAAATAATGCCAGAAATATCTCAAAGTTCTGACTAAATATTCATGCTATTGCAATTTAAAATTAATTCAGCGATTTTAATGCAGAGACCCATATATTTAATAGCTGCTGATTTGTTGATAAATTTGAAGGAAAATAAATCTCAGTGAAACAACTCAGCATGTTTGCCTCTCTTTCTTATAAACACCCCGTAATGATAGTATTGGTATATTACTTAAGTACAACTGTACATGCTAATAATTATTTTCTTCTTATCATGAACGTAAATCGTTACCGAATAAGGTCTGTATTCTATTGTTGCTGCAACTTATTAGTAACAAATCAAGAAGATTCCGGAAGATGGCAGGAATATCCTATAAGCTTCAACTGCCATCTATAGGGTATCGCAAAAACTAACTAGCTACCTTGTCATCTAGCAGACAGCAGCGGCCATTAGCTTTTTGGATTTCAATTAGGATTACGTCTCACACCCAAAGGCAGAGGCTCTGTTTGAAGATGACCCAGAACAAATTTAAGAACAAATCTGGGAAGAATTCACAGACATATGAAATATGACACAACAGGAGAAAGGAAAAATTTGCTAATGAAGAGCTTTATAATATGAGATTTTTTATAATGTTTAAAGCTAGCTCCATAAATCAGAGGCCTTTTTGAGAAGCTATCAGTGCACTCAGCTAGTCACGAAATTTCGCACCTTTTTGGAACCGAAAAGTTTATTATTATCCTCACAAGAACCTGTCAGTAACAAGCATTCCCCAGATTTATTCTATTTTTAATTTCTTCATTAATGTAATTCTGATTTTTTTACATTTATTCCCACTTTTTGAACTTTCGCCACATGTTTATTTATCTGCGTTATATAATGATTTGTCATGTAGTCTGGTGATAAGGCATGGATATTTATTTAGTTCTGCATTTTTAGATAAACTCCCTTCTAGCATTTAATGTAGCTCCCGCGTTCTTTATGATATTTGTGTTTCCATCCTCCTCCTCCTCCTCCTTCTCCTTCTTCTTCTTCTTCTTCTTCTTCTTCTTCTACTTCTTCCTCTTCCTCCTCCTCCTCCTCCTCCTCCTATCCTCCGCTGCCATCTGATAGGTCCGTCTGTCCGAGGCTTTGATTGAGGTTTCGAAACATCTTCCTTTTTATGGTGCAAGGTTGTTAGCCTTGCGACCAGCCCTCAACCTGGAGGACCAGGGTACTTGTCTTAGTCTGACCTCTCCATTTCCATCCAACAAATTGAAATTTGGTGTAATGTGTTCTGCATTTTTATTCATAAGTCTAGATTCAAACACATTTTCCTACAGTTTTAAGAAATGTAACTTGTACCACCTTTTTACCCAGACACTCAATTAACCTCTAAGCACAGACATTGATTTTCTGTACGAATAGGAGTGATGTGAGGACTGAAAGACTGCTCGAGTTTTGACAGTCCCTTGTGACCTCAGATTTATTTGACATGAAAGAGAATTTTAAGTCTAGCACTACTTATTTTCCACAGTATATCTTTTAAAATAAATTATTTAATATATTTTCTAAATGTTTTAAATATGTATGCAGGATTTGCACTGAGATGAATACAGATTTAGGAATTCTAATTTAATTGTTATTATTTCATTAAAAATTCTGTCAGAAGTGAAAAGTTTTGTATTATTTTCTAATATAACACATATAAAGCAATCAGAATGTTTGTTCTAGGGTTTTAACACACTGCATCAGCACATTCCATGTTGTCATTTTTATTTGCACATTCTCAGTCCTCCTCACAGGTACCCAAACACTTCTCCAAAACAGGGAACATGTGATGAATCGCACTTCAAGGTTCCCACGTGCTTTGAGACAGAAAAAATGAGAGCATTCCAGTCGAAAAAGTTGCGTTACCTGTGACTTGTAGTCTCCCAGACCACCACAAGACTAAACTTCCTGATACAAACAGCATTGAACAGCAGAGGAATTGAAGAAATATGTGTAGGTGTGTGAATGAAAGATAACAGAGCACTGCATACCATATTCTCCAAAAATAAAAAGATATTTTATCTGTAGCCATCTGACAGACTGCACGTCCCTTGTTAAGAGTTACAAAGTGTATTTCCTCCTGCTTGGATCATTTTTGTTATAAACAGATTCCTAGTGATTTAGATCATTTCCAGTTTTCAGTAGCAATCTCAGCCTCAAAGAAGATAGGTTCATGTATTAATGGGACTCCTGTGTGTATTTAAGTCTGTCTAATAACAATAACCCCTTGTATGTTCAGTAGTTAGCAAAGGTAGCGCTTCCACCAGTTCAAAGTAATATTAGAATCTGCAAATTGAACACCAAGTTACTTCTAGGTTAGTAACCTAACCTAAATTCATTTATGCCTCTTTCACAGATATTATTGTTCGTACCATCTGTTTCAAGTTTATTAATTTTGTCTTTCAGACATTATATTGCCTTGCATTTTCCATATTATCTCTATTAATTTACTTCATTCTTTTCTATCTAAAAATTTTAAACATTTTTAAATCAAATTATGGTTTGTGTTGCTTTAAATTTTAATGGCACAGATTCTTCAGCTGAAATTTTGGTATTCTCTGAAATGTTTCGCCAAACCCTATTCACATCCAGAATTTCAAAAGCTTCAAATCTGTTTTAGATTTTTACCTCACAGTTTCTTAATTTCTGGATCATTTAGCTTTAGATCAAATCTCTCCATATCAAACCATTTTGCTGCTCGTTTACTTTTTGTAACCTCTACCTGTTTCCAGTAAGCATCGCAATCAGACATCTTAAATATCAGACATTGAGTATCCTTGATCATTGTCTTCTGTCAAGACTTGATTATTGTGATTGTGTGTTTTACAATCAGGAGTTTGTTAATTTTGTGATATGGAAACATTTCACTCTTGATCACCATAGCTTTGACATTGCAAAGATTCCTCCTCTAATCCTAATAGTTTTATGTAAAATCTCATTCAAAATTGCCAATTACAAATTATGCTCCATCTCAATGCTTGCATTGAAATCTCCTAACAAAATTGTGTGGTTCTTAGGGACTTGATTAAATACATGGTCTAGTTCCTCATAAAAGCTGTCATTTGTACCATCACATTTATCCTCAGTTGCTGCTTGTACGTTCAGAATATTACGCCAACAGACTCTTCGTATTACGTATAATATCCTGTCATTAACAAATTCTGTCATCGTAACTGCTTATATTATCTCTGTTTGTACAAATAAGCCTGCTTCTACATTATTATAAACATTTTCATTTTGTTAAAAAGGGGGCAATGGAAATATTGTATTACAGATACAATTAACAACTCTTTCCTGCATTTAGTAAAAAATATTAACACTTATGTTTAGACACTCCACCCAAGATAAATATATATAAATTAATTGCTAATAAATAATTTACCATACATTACATAATCTAATACACTGTATTCTAGTGCATTATAAGCATAATTATCATTTCGTTTTGGTCACAACTGCGGAATTTCCAGATATTCACACATTTTGTTAGTTAACTATGTAATTTACATATTATGAATATGGTCTATATGAATTTTAAATATACCATAATACAATTGTTAAGGAAATTTGTATTCTTATTTGAAATATTGTAATTTGCATTTTGACGTGTGTTACGTATCTATTCTCCAGACATGAATATTGCAAGTATTTTGTTTTTACCCACTTTTCTTAGTTATTCCATTTAAATCTATGAAGAGTACTTTCTTGCAGAACTTCATACTCTGATGAGAATTATGAAGCAGTTTGAGAGAAGATATTAGAAGATATTTTCAGTGCAGGTTTTAGTGTAAATAGTGCATCTGCATATATCACAGAGAATGTGACTCAAATTAATCTCGTCTTCTTTGTTGATCATGATCTTCTGGGCTGTGCTTCCAAGTGTGCCATATGTTATTGCATGACATCACAACCCAGAAGACCATAATTATCATCTTGACTGCCATGGGAATCGTAAGTTTTATTTATTTCCCTTTTCTCTGAACATGACTTAAAAGAACATACCAAAAAAGGTTAATAATTGGACTGAAAGTGTGCAGTGAGAATTAGGTGGATTATGACATTAAGAAGGTACAGAAATATTTTACATCATTACAATTTACCTGATGTTATTTCTACCTAGGGGTCCGCGGTCGCCGCGCGGTCTAAGGCGTGGGCCTTGTGCCGCTTGGTCGCTGGAACCGTGGGTTCAAATCCCACTCAAGCCATGGATGTCTGTCCGCCTTTTTCTGTGTTGTGCTGTCCTGTGTACAGGTAGAGGCCTTGCTATGGACCGATCCCTCGTCCAAGGAATCCATAGATCGAGCCAACGAAAAGTTGGGACTCGCAGTGCTCAGGCACTTGAAGAATGGGTCGTTCCCAGTATCTCAGTATTTCTACCTAGGGGTTTCATGACCTTGATGTGGTGGTGAAGCTTGTGTTTCAATGACCCACTAAACTTTACTGGCGGTAGCTTGCTACTGGTAATGCCTCTATAGTGAGGCAGGTTGGTGGTGAGAAGCCAGACAAAGAAACAACCCATTGGTCCTACAGGATTGCTGGGGGTTGATCATGGGGCCCCACATTATAAAACCTAATTACAAAACCTGTGGGACACTAGGGAACAACTCGGGCTGTAGCACCGTTGGATTGGTGGTTGTAGTTAATATTATAAACTTTTATACTGTTTCATTGTAATTTAACAAGGTTGTTCTGTTTGGAAAGTAAATAGTTTTCTGTGTATTAATATAAATCATCCAGTATTAACTATACCAAGGGGTTCATTAATAAAATAGTTCTGTAAGTAAATGCAAATGGTTCCTTTTATTTATTTGTAGTTTATTTAACAACATTGCCAGTAGCTCATATTATATAACACTAACTGTTAAAGCAGTTTAATTGGTCATTTAAGACCACATGAATCCACACAAATTAATTCAGAGACAAATAAACAAACACGCTAAAAGACACATTATTTATTTTAATCTTAATTTATTTTATACCAAGTTAAATTTACAAATATGTAATTTGTTCATACAGATATAGTTCACCATTAGGTTTTGATGTAGATATATGAACTAAATTTATTTTTGGACTCACAATTTTTACAACTATCCACATAATATTGAAGGAACTCGCCATGACTCATTTAGATGTGTCCTTCTTTACTGCTGGAGTGACTCGTTAATTCGCTGTGGGTTTCATTGTTTTGTTTATGGTCAAAGCCAAATGGAAAAGAACATGATCCCAAGTCTCTTGTTGTTTAAAGAGATAAGCTGCCCAGGTGCAGTAAATACACTGACAAATGTGGGAAACAATTCGTTAACCTTTTGTGATCGTAACAATAACTCAGTTCTCTCAAACAGTGGACTCACGTGGATTTGCATATGACTGATTCAGTTAATGAATAATGCATTGGAAAGCAGTGGCCTAATTTAAATTATTTTCCTGGTATTCTTGGGAAGGACTGAGGTTTTCTCTCTACCATGGATAGAGTTAGGTTTGAGGTTTCTGTTGCTTAACTGATACTGGACCATTAGCTTGGATGGAAATTTGTACAGAATTTTTGTGAGGAAATCATATGAAAAGTTATCACTTGCAAAGCTAAAGCTGGGATGGGAGAACAATTTATAAGTTTTTATTGAACACAATGTAACTAACGCTATTGTGCAGTCTTTCTTGAGAAGGTACGAGTCACTTATTTGGTCAAGAAACTCCATGAAATCCAAAGGTTTATTACAGTGTTCACAAGAGCTACCCACAAGTCTCAGCTTACACTCTCCCATCCAATTTCTTTGCAATTCATTCAAATTTATCCTCCCCTCTGACCATCGATGTTCCAAGAGGTCTCTTTCCTTCACATTTTCCAACCAAAATGTTTTCTGCACTCCTTATTTTTCCCCATAATCAAAATATGCCCAGTCTCATCCTCCTTAGTTTCATCATCCTGATAATATTTGGTTAAGACAAGATATAACAGGGTAAGACAGAATGTGATAGATACTGGGTAGCGAGGAACCTTATGAGTCAACAATTTATTTAATTTTATCTATTTTTGTTTACAATTTGAGTCATTATATCTTATTATTATGTTTCATCTCTTTATCTAATTTTTTAGATTTTAAAAATTCTGTCTAGGTGTTGTATTTAGGTTAATGATACAAAATCAATGTACCTGTCATCAGAAAATAATAATAACATATAACAGGGCTCCTCATTACAAATGTTTACATCCTACTGATATTGCATCCCTCTTACCTCCACCCTGGTATTAAAATGTGTGTTTTATGAACAATAAATATATGTTTTGATATACGAAGTGTTTATTTCTTCACAATTAGAGAGACCATTCAACTTGAGTTTATAATTTCCCGCCGTTTTCAGACAGAATGGCGGAATGAATTGATCCAGCTGTATGGGTGGTAACAGATAACTATCTGTGGTTATGTATTGCAGCTTCGCAGTCAGCTGTTCAACCAGTGACGTGTGTGAATAATGGTATGAGAATTATCTAGGACGCGTGTGAGAATCTGTGTAGTCAGTACAGCATTAAAACAATTAAAGTGTACGTACAGCTTGGTTCGTTTTGCCTGGTTGCCACTAGATGGCGGGCAGTCAATATCTCTCGAATATCACAGGAAGCCGAGCATGAGGCATGTTGCAGAATGCCATGACGTTTTACAGCGAAGTTACTGCCTGAAGCGTTTGTAGCGCTAGAGATTTGATAGCGGTGGCCGTAGATATCAGCTGCAAGCTGTTGTTGGTAATCCGTGGTCTGTGCGAGTTCGAGTGGCTTGTGTGTTGATGTTAACTCGTGTGTGTGTGTGAGTGAATTCACTTTTGTGGCAGGAGAAACATTTTATTGACTATTCAAGATGTCAGAACGATTCAAGGTGACCAAATCAGAAGATCCAAATTCATTTCCGAATTATGGCGCTACAACCGGCATGGATGCAGATGACAACCATGGTAAGATGACAGCAGAAACAGATGCGAAACAACCGTCAAGTTCTTTGGAAGAAACGATCGGTAGGAGAGAACAAAAATATGTACTTATCTCCTCTCTTCCTCAGGCTTGTGCTCTTTTTACAGTGTCCGTTGTTTGTGCCTGTGATGTATATATATTCTTTTGTAGACAGACAGGCCCATTTATTTTCGTTCTGTACGTTATTCATGCTTTTTATCATTGCGAATTTTTCTTTCGATTTTCTTCTTTGTTTCCACCCGCGAGTTTGAACCAGTAAAACTCAGTAGTGGCTTAGAGGACATTCAACCGTTTGTGTGCTGTATTTAATCAACCCTCTCTATACGCACCCTCGAAACCCTACCCTACCCCACCCCACCCCCGTATCTAGAAACAATTGAATGACGAATGATACCAGAAAGCCGGTTGTTGTTTCTAATTAAGGTATGGGCTATTTATGTTTGTAATATAAGTATTTATACCTTAATTGTAGGAACGTTCCAGAGAATAGTTTTGTGGAGAACTGTGAAGGATTGTTTACGGTATATTAAATAAGCTGTAGTACTTGTCGAGAAGGAAGGCAGAAACAAGTTCAGAAGAGTCTGTTTTAGTGCTTTCAATAAGGGTCAATCAAGTATGCGACCTTGTTACTTAAAATGAATGACACACTCGTAAAATTAATTAAAAACTGTTTTGTGTTATTCGTTGTGCCTGTGCACAATACTGTTAATACCGACTGTATCACAATGGCTAGCACGCAGAGTTTGTTGGCTTTGAACTACAAGTAGGAACAGATGTAAGCATGTAATTTAGATAACACGTTCTCAGACATGGAAAACAAAGGTCGTGGCTAGTGATTAAAAAAAGAAAACAAACAAAAGCCATTAGAAATGTAAGAAGTGAAACAAGTCGGTAAACTCAATATTATGACCAGCTGGAATATTACGTCATAACGAACAGCGTCATTATGTAAGTTAATGGACGAGATTATGTGATATCAATAGCTCGGAACCGCGATTCGTATATCTTCTGTTCTCCGAAAGAAGGATCTATGTCTTATTTCATCGAGGTGATTTACTGCGCTTTGGGCTGAACGACAATGGTTCGATTCACAGTGGGGCAGGGCAGGGCAGCCTGCCCCATTCGTTCTGCTGTCTTATGTGTAACTGGGCCGGCGCCTGAATTTGCCGCGCTTGGTTTCGAACTAGAGACAACTTTACTAACTAAAGACCTTTTATTAAATATTAAAATATTAAAATATACATACATTTACGAAACAACATTGAATGTGATAACAAAGTACAATTGATCTAGAAGAGGATAACTTTACGATATTTAATGGACATCTGACGAAGGATTGCATTTAGAATATTACATTTGAATTTATATCGATTATACACCTGAAGATGGTTCATTGAAAACCGAAACATGTCGTGAAAATGATGATGCTCTAATTGTAAATCGAACATTTCGATAGAAAGAGCATCATTTTAATATATATTTTAAATATTAAATGTTAATTTTAGTAATAATATTTTAATATTTAATAAAATATTTTATTGTGATTAGACGGTTAAAATAAACAATTATAATCATCACAATATGACGCAACAATATCACCTCTTACTAAAGACCGAAAATCTACAGTCGTCGAATCGTGCCCCTAGTCTTTTGTAGTTCAATTTCCATTGTCATATTCAGCGGATGGATATTTGTTTCCTGAATGTAAACCTTGTAGTCGTAGAAAGCTATATTTCTGCTTATAATTGAATCAGCCTATTATTTTAATTATTTATTAAGTGTTTCTGGTTAATATTAATGAATTTTTTCTTTGGCTTGTATTTGTTAGCGGACAAAAATAATAATTTGGTTTAAAACAAGTGTTAACGCCTTTGTGATACATTAAAATGAAATGTCAGAAACACGGACATTGAAAATTCCGCGACAGAAATGTGTGCACGAAACAACAAGGAAAATATTTGTTTTTAATTTCAAGATGGCGCGTAACAAAAATAGAACTATTCCTAACCGTAATTGATTTTTGTTGTGAGGTTCTGGTAGAACTATTTTGTCCCAAAACAACACGAGAACAGTCACTAACTGTGGTAAAATAGTCTACAATGTGTCACGTTTGTCACGTGACACCCCGTCCAAGTTGGGTCGATCCACAACACGAGGCAAATGTACTTCGCAGCTGCGCTGTATAAAAAAAAGTCACTATACATGTACTAGAAACAGCCGAAAAGCAGTTCAAATGCTGAAGTCCGTGACTGATCTATTCGTTCCACGACCATAACGAAATAAGAGACAGAATTGAATGAGGCAGTTGGTTCACTGTTACTTGGTACGTAGGCCGAGGCGAAAAATGTGCAGGATATCAGAAAGTATTTTCTTCGTGATTCACCTGAATTAAATAATAATATAGACCTGTGTATATGTTCGAGTTATTTAATAGGGCAATTGTAAAACCACATTGTCAACTTTCTAGAGAACTGAGTTACTGTTTCCATGTCATTTACCAGGAGCAAATGCTTTGTTTCCCACATCAGTCCACGTCTTTACTGCGTGAGAGTAACCTTTCGCGTCACGTGTTTCCCGCCAAATCGACATGAGTCCTGGACTCATGTTATTTTAATGTTACATTTAAACCCACGGCTACATAAATAGGACAAACCTCAGGAATGAAGGAAGGCACATACATAATCACTCGGGTCTTTACGTCTATATCATGTGGGTACTTGCAAAGACAACACGAGTTCAAAAATAGCGTATAACTATATAAAATTATGCATTCAAACAAAACTGTTTGTACTTGAAAAGAAACTTAGTGTCACACAAAGTGTCTTTTGAAGTGTAAACAGTTTTGTTTAAATGCGTGATTTTATATATCAATACACTGCATGGTATACATGGTTTAAAGCTTATAACTAGATACAAAAGTTATTAGTTGAACATATTTGTACAAAACAAGGTCAGATTCTTGCCAGTTATTCTTGGGGAAAAATAAGTCGAGGGCCTCCATCATTAGGGCGTTGAGTGAAATGGTCAGTCACCCATCTCAACCTGATGATAAAGGCAGTAAGGACCTCTGAAACGTCTCTCGGAATCTGTCAAACTATACGGTACATGTTAAAAAATACATTCATCTTTACACTTGTGTCCTTGAGAACCTGAAATTTGACCTTTGGGAGTTTTACAAATTTTGAATTTATGTACTTTATCCAGCTTTCTAGTGCCCGCGAGATCAGAGTATCATGTAAAGATGAAAGCTGTGTATCCAGTCTTCTTCTAGGCAAGACACAGGAAGACCAAGTATTCTGAACTGAACGGTACCAAACACTTCCCGAATTTAACCTGTTCTTAATTTCTTGTTTATTTGGATTTTGGTTTTATGGTGTCCTTCCCAAATCCATTTCATACATCCTCTACACAGATGAAGATAATCAGAGGGGTTGGAGACATTTGTAATACGTCATATTGAATATACGTTTGTGACAAACTCTAAAATTAACTCCCGGTGTGCAGAATTTTCAGAAATAAAGTCGTCAGTAAACCACGCACTTTCGGAATCTGGAGCTATCGTGGGGTATCAACCCCACGCGGTCAACAAAACTGCGAACGAGCAAAATGAAGCAGTTGACCTGCATTTCGGTTACGATATCGTTCTCTGTGGTACAGAACGAGAAGATTCCTTTTCGGGTAGAGCTACTAACCTGAAAGAAGTTGATGATTTCCCTTGGTCTCTCTAGAACGATGTCCGGATACCGCCTTAAAATAAGCTACGACATTGCAAATTCGTTCATATTCGTAGGATTTGAGGTTTTTCACATCGGTGTGTCTGTCTTCTGGGTTGTTGCGTCTGGTAGAAGTCTATCAACGTTTCAGAGGTCTTTGCTGCCTCCATCATCAGGGCGTCGAGTCTTCTATTCTACTCTTATTCTTCTCGTGTTTTGGGTGGTTTTAAGTTAGAAATTTTATACAAGTCCTTCGTTTATCCAATGGGATTTTCATAAAATTTGTTTGGAAGTTATGCTGTTTGAGGTCAAATTAACATCGTAATTTTTAATTTCCTGTAATTGATGAAAACAACATGGCGGATGAGAGAAGTCGTGAGGTGAGACGATGATGAAGCCATTATTCATAATCGTCTGCGCATGCTTGAGGATGTTAAGGATTCCACATGACGTCACTGGTCTTGACTTTCTGATAACATTAAAAAAATGTGGCGTGGAAGCAGCTTTGGACTTTGGTGTAATCCAAAGAGGACGCCTTCCCAATATTGTTTAAATTTATTTTAATTTTATCATAAACTCGTTAATTAGGAGCGTATTCTACGGGTAATTAAAGTATGACCCTATAGGACTCCTTTTGATTGTCAGTTTACGTTTTTCCACAATTAGACCTTTAGACCTGTCTGTTATTAAGAGACGTTTAGTTGATAAGTTTTCATTCGAGTAAATTCAGAAAACACCGAAATGCAAGGAGCTTTTTTATCCAATCTCAAGCGAATTGAATTATTAGGTGCTTCTTAAGGCTTGCATATGCATTCGGTACTGTCTTTCTTTGGGTACATTTGTCGGAGACCCAACTGGAGGGCTCAGTTACGTCATGAATATTTTTCCTTACTTTGTAATACACTGTAGGAGGGGGGGGGGAACTGCTATCGTGATGTAGACCAGTGGTATTCAACCTGGGGTACCCGTACCCCCGGGGGTACGCGAAGACATCTTAGGGGGTACGTGAAATTTAAAGAAAATTTATTTTATGATAAACACTGAATAATCAGTAATGTAATTTATTTAATTTATTTTAGATGTAGATTATATACTATGTATAACTTGAATTATACACCAACAACTTTGGGGGTACAAAGTTGAAGAGAAATTATATCTGGGGGTACGCGAAGACATCTTAGGGGTCACGTGAAATTTAAAAA
This sequence comes from Zootermopsis nevadensis, assembly GCF_977971745.1. Lineage (NCBI taxonomy): Eukaryota > Metazoa > Arthropoda > Insecta > Blattodea > Termopsidae > Zootermopsis > Zootermopsis nevadensis. The sequence goes on from NW_028259145.1 coordinate 4,500,347, forward strand.
AAATATATATTATTTTGTGATAAACACTGAATAATCAGTAATGTAATTTATTTAATTTATTTTAGATGTAGATTATATACTACGTATAACTTGAATTATACACCAACAACTTTGGGGGTACAAAGTTGAAGAGAAATTATATCTAGGGGTACGCGAACAGAAAAGGTTGAATACCACTGATATAGACTACTACCCTGGAACCGCCACTGCGATTCACTGAATTTGTGGAGATACACTATTGTGAAATACGGCAAACCTGTTGTTCTCTGTTGTAGAATACTGAAATATAAAACAACGTATTTTACGATGCGAAATAAACGTGTTAATGCCTTGATGATATTTTCATTCTAGGTTTTGGCACAGTATAGACTCATAAATCTCTATGTTCAGCCCTGAAGATGTTTCTCCGACACATTAATGTCCACTGACGATTTTACACGGCGCCAGTAGCATAAGAAGAATAAGAACAATGTTCTGACCGCCGTGAAAACCACATTTTTGACGAGTTAACACCTTTTTTTCCATTCAGAATAATTTCTTCTCTTTGTCTTGTGGCATTGACATTGCGTTAAAGCTATTTATTTATTCTTTCTTCCTGTACCTCCACTTCTGTCTTTTATCCGTCGGTTACTTGTGGTTCTGAATAGCTTTCGTTACATTCCAGGTCTGAGTTCTTGAATGACTTTTTGATCGTTCTTTCCTTGATGTTCCGTAGACACTCCGTTTATATTATCTTTTTGCGAACGATGATCTGTTTGTTCCTTTACACATTCATAGTTTTCCACATAACGTGGTTATGATTCAGATGAGGACAAAGATGGATAAACTCAAGGCCGTGGTCTAGGCAACACGGAGTTTTCCTCCGTGGCATCCCAACAATTACTCCACTCACACACAGAAGAAGGCAATGGCAAACCACTTCTGGATCATCTGCCAAGAACGTATATGAACAGGTCCCAGTCCGAGAAAAGGATGGAAGGATCCTGTTCATATGGACCTGTCGTCAGACAGAACACAAAATAAAAATAATAATAAATAAAATGCTACTAAATATAAGTAGACCTAGAAATGCAGTAAACATATAAGCAATAAATATAGAAGTTAACGAAATGCTATTTTACCGTATCTCCATACGTTGCATGTAACATAGGCTTAGTTTTTAATTACAACTCCTTTTCATAAAATAAGCGATCAATGGAGGTGGGGTTCCATATCTGTTCCGAAAATCTCTCCAAACACCCGCACGTAAAGACGTTTGACGACATTTTTGGTACCGGGCGTCCACAATAACATTTTCGGCAACAAATTTTAATATCCTTTGCATCAGTCAATTCTAAACTCCAGATTTCCGTTAAAGTCGTCTTTCTTTAAAAATTTTCTCATAAAAGTTTCACATAAACATACGACGCACTATTAAGTTCTGCAAACTGTATTCAACACATTTTTTTCCCATTCGGTTAATATTAAGTAAAACACAGAATGATTTGAGGTTTTCACGGCGGTGAGTCTTAGATGACTCATCGCTCTGATGACAGAAGCAGAAAACACCTCCGAAACGTCGGTGAACTTCTACCAAACTACTAACGGAACAACAACCCAGAAGACAGCCATCTTCAACGAAAACACTGACTATGGCAAGGGTCTTGACCGCTCGAACACAGAGGTCGTGTGATCGAATACCATTCGAAGAAATATGTTTGTGTTGTGCTGTCCTGTGCAAGCATAGGACCTGCGGGCGGTCTGAACACCGTTCCAAGATGTAAAACCAAATGTAAACACATGGATAATGCCAGAAGTATTTCTGAGTTTGAAGAGGCCTGATTCGTAAAAGTTAAAAATAAAAGGTAAATATTTTCTGACTTCTGAAGTGTGTGCTGTACAGAACGACTGACTTCGTAATAAAATATTTGCAAATGCAATAAATTAACATTGCGGGAAGTGAAGTTTTTAGAGGAACAAACAACACTTCAACTCATCAGACTTTAAACTAGTCCCTAGCGATAAGGTTTAGTGCTGTCTGTTTCGGAACAAAGTTTCGTTTTAATAAAGGACGGTTGGATATCCCTGACGAAGGAAAGTAAGGTCAGAGGACAGGCATTACATAGGACACGGATATGAGTTACTTGGCTCTATTGCTTATGTTTTAATTTACGGTCGAAGTGATCTGTAGAATCTAAGCTCTGGAGGAGACTTAAATATGTTTCTTGATTTGAACGATAACCACCCTTTACACATTTATGACATTCATATAATCTCATTATTATTATTATTATTTAGTGTTCTGTCTGACGACAGGTCCATATGAACAGGATCCTTCCATCCTTTTCTCGGACTGGGACCTGTTCATATACTTTGTTGGCAGATGATCCAGAAGTGGTTTGCCATTGCCTTCTTCTGTGTGTGAATGGAGTAATTGTTGGGATGCTACGGAGAAACCGGGGAAGCCCCCGGAGGAAAACTCCGTGTTGCCTAGACCACGGCCTTGCCCAAGACAAGTTATAAATTCGGGCACCGCCGGGAATCGAACCCGAGACCTCAGGATTACAAGGCCAGCGTTCTAACCGCTAGACCACCGTGGGCAGCATTTTATTTAGATACTTTTTTCAATTGAATTGTGGGACTGTGAAAAACCAAAAAATCTGAGGTCTAGGTACCTAATCTACGCCAGGATTTGAACCAGTTACCTCTTGAGTTGGAGCCAGAGGCCTTCTCATAGTGCCTCTCTAAATATTATCATTCATGAGAAATTATGTGTATTTGTCATTAAAACATAAATGAAAATGCATGAAAAAGTCTGGTCGGAAAAACTTAAACGACAGGACTTAGACGTATATGGGAGGATAATATTTGAATGTATCTTTGAGAAATACCGGATTATAGTGGTTCAGGATAAAATGAGATGACTTACTTTTGTGAACACGGTGATGAAATTTCTGGGATTTCACGAAATCTTGAGAATTTATTGACTGGCTGTATACGTAAAGGTACCAACATTCAGATACGACCCTGGACCACATAATCAGTCATTCGTCGCATTTAAAAATGGTTGACGTGAGAACGCTTGTCTCTAAGTAAAGCCCAACTGCAAAAGTTCTGATTAGCTGCTTTGAAGCACAAACTCCTTTGAATAATATTTAGTAACTTGGCTTCTGCATCAAAGAAAACATTACCCATCTCCATTACAATGGTCAGTCGGTTGAAGCTGTTTGAGGAAATAATTTGTATTTATTCGGAAAATCATAACGAGAGAATGCCATAGACTTAACCCGTTGTGTTATCATTTAAACGACACGCTGATTTGTCTGGAAGGGGAACTGGTGATGCAGATTTTCAGTGCTTTTGTACTGCAAAATGAAAATAAATGCTATTATGTATTCAGCTAAGTACAAGAAATAAGTTTTGCAACGATACGTGATCAAGGAGGCAGTGACCTGAAAGTTCAGGTTTCAAGACCTTGGGTCCGTCGGTTGACGACAATGAATCTAGGCTACTTGAAATGGTTACGAATGCAACTCTTGTGTTGGCCAAAATGGACTGTACCTTGTATCGCGAGTCTGACTTGATATTCCAGCAGAAGGGATTAAGTAAGTGGAGGGGACGTCTGTGTCTAAGCTGTGTTGGATAATCCTGACATTGAAGTCGAGGGATTCAGTTTCAGACTGCACCACCACGTTACAGCTCGTTTACGAGGTGCGATCGGAAAGTTTCAAGACTGCGCCTATAAAAACCCGTACACTTATCTCAGGTATTAAATCCATCCATCACCCTCGAAGTAGTTCCCCTGGGAGTGAACACAACGATCCCAGCGACGCTGCCAAGCCTGGAAGCATCCCTGGAAATCTTTCTTTGTCAGCCTGTCAAGCACCATCTGCGATTCTGCCTGAATCTCTTTTATCGTCTCAAATCTCCTTCCCTTTAGCTGAATTTTCATTTGGGAAGAGGAAGAAGTCACACGGAGCTTAGAAAGGAAGTTGGGGTCGGTTCTTGCAAGATCTTTGAGCTCCTGACAAACGAGAAGTCGATTCTGCTTCTGGTCCTCAGACAGGAGCCTTGGCACAAACTTGGCTGCGATGCGTCGCATGTGGAGTTCTTCCTTTAGAATCAGCTGACAGGTCCCATAGCCTATCCCAACAATGTTGCACAAGTCGTTGATGGTACGACGTCGATCTTCGTGAATGGCCTGCCGAATCTTCGTAACATTTTCGGGCGTTGTGCTCGAAGATGGTCGTCCAGAACGCTCGTCATCATCGACAGAGGTTCGGCCATTTTTAAAACGTGAATGCCACACAAACGTTTGTGCACGACCCATTGCGGACTCCCCAAATGCTTGCTTTAGCATTTCATAGGTTTCCGTAGCCGTTTTGGCGAGTCTTTGGCAAAATTTGATGCACACGCCATTCCGAAATCGCATGAGGGTCGGTGTAATGCACTACCAAAACGCCCGTAACTAAGAAACAAATGCTAATTCGATGATGCCGGCTGGCACACTGATTCACTATGAATGTAGGCCGCACCCCCTAGCGGCAGCAGCTCATACTACATCCGGTTCGCCCTCTATTTACACAGTCTAGAAACTTTCCGATCGCACCTCGTATGGTTAGACGATGGCTTTTGTTCAAGGATTACACTGCAGACCGAAAGGACGTTCTTCTTGTGACTGATCTGCTTTGCCAGCAAATTTTACCATACCTTCAGAAAGTACTGAGTTAATCCAGTTTCTCACATTCTCGTTAATTAAGAATTTCTTCGTAGGATTCCACAGTAAAAAATTGTACTTTTTCCAAAAATTTCTTTTTAACTTGGGCTGTATTTTGTCTCCTTCACACACATGCTTTTTCTGGTACATATAATGAGCTAATCCTTTATATTATTAAATCAGTTAATTAAATTATTACATTGGTGTTCTGATTTCCTACCGGGATTTGAATTAATTCCTTTATCAGTCTTTTTTAACTAAATATTTCCAGAAGAACTCTTGTGTATGTCATGACGTACTGTAGCATTTTAATACACTTTTTTCGTATGTTCCATGTCGTCATACCTTAGCCTGTGTTAACGTTCATGATCCATTGGCTTCCGAGGGTAATACTGAACTGGTGATGCCACGAAACCTCAGAGCCGTGCTGGTATAATGCAGGATAAACGTTTTTAAGTGTAACTGTATCATAGAAACGAGCTTCTTCATGGTAATAACAAGTGACTGTCGAAATTGGCGCCATGCCATAGCAACTAAATGTTTCCGTGTTCCGTGTTCTTATTGTGTAAGACTTACTTAACGCGAATTGACTGTAAGGCGTCTTATAATCTAAGCAGAGATAAGAATACGAGGGTTATATCATTTGAACTCTACACCAGTATATCAGGACGATCAAACACATGATAATTACAGGGGGCGAAGCATGCAACACGTATGAGGAAGTCGGAAATAAACACGAAATTTTTGGTCGGAGAAAGACACTAATTTCAAATTTATTTTAATCTTAAATTTATTTTAATCTTGAATTTATTTTAATCTTGAATTTATTTTAATCTTGAATTTATTTTAATCTTGAATTTATTTTAATCTTGAATTTATTTTAATCTTGAATTTATTTTAATCTTGAAGAGACTGGGGCTGTGCGCTGGATTTGCCTACCTCGGAAGGGGCCATGCGTGTTTTTCTTTACACGATGACGTACTCGCGGTTTACTTAAAAAATGGAGGGGATTTATTGACCAGCTAATTGGTAAATATTAGTTTGTATAGTCTAATTACACTTAGAACTGACACTTTATTACACGAAAAAGCAAACATTTCTTCCTGACGGTACACTCTTATACATAAAACACAAGAAAAGAAATATAAAAGGAGTTACGTTCATGTTAACAGGATTATTTGTTGCTTTCGCACGTAAAATTCAACACTTAAACTTCCTACGTGTACTGAGTGTAACATGAATGCAGAAGGGGAGATCCAGTACGTCGATCCATGTCTGGATGTTTGTCGATTTTCTCCAAAACAAGATCGTCACGCAACACGTGCGCTTTATGAAGAACTGAAACTTTTATTTGGAACATCTGGGGAACGTTTTAACAGTATACGACGAAAATATTTTGTCTTAATGCAGTCTGATACTTGTGTTGTTATTAGCTTTGAAACAGCCCCATTTGTATCTTCAACAAATGAATGTTACAGCTGATAAGGCACAGTATACAAGATCTCTTATGGGAAATATCGTATAGCCCAAATAGTAATACACCCTTACGTACCTAACGTGGGGTACGAGGGACATTATTTTTTTCAGAAACTCAATTTTTGCTCATTTACGAGTAAAGAAATGGCGAAAGACTGAGTAAATCATGAAATGTGTTTGTTCGTCACGTTGGGTGTCATCCGCAGATTTCGCTTGACGGTGTCAGATCAGATGGAGACGCGATAGGCCGTTTCAATGGAGATTATGTAAGGAACATCGTCTCCAGATATAATTTGCATACAGTTACAGATCTCAGCTAAATAACTCCATTGAGCAGAGTCAGTCTGAAGAAACTAATAGTCGCTCAGCTGTCCGAGGAACTCCAGCCTCTTATTAAGCCGTCACTGACCTGAGCCATTTTCATGATAGGAAACTGCAAATTTATCATCTTCCCTTGCATGCTGAATATCCCGCCCATCACGTTACATGATCTGTACCAATCTTAAGGTACAATTTGGCTGCACGCGACAGAGACAAGCGACCGAGGCAGGCGACAGAATTGCGAGACCGAGACTGGTCGCTTCCTGTCTGCTCTATGTACAATCGTATGAAGTACAATTACGAGCGCGAGACAGAGACAAAGCACAGGAGACCGCTCTCGGACCAGTAGTGTCTCGCGACGGGCTCAGGCAGCACGTGTGTTGTTGAGTAAAATAATGGCAGAAATTAAATTTACTGGTGACCAAGATGAGCAATTGGTAGAATTAGTAGCAGAAAACCGACCACTGACCACCGACAGAAAGATCCTTCTTCGCGTCTGGTTTTGAATATTGAACTCATAGGTTTTCTTTGTTTCTTTCGCAACAAATAACACAGCAACACATCTTCTTCTTATTCTTCGAGTAACCTTTTTAAAAGCATTTTTGTACTCATTTTCCACAGAATATGTGCACGTATGTCTCAACAAAACAAAGAAAACAAACACTTTGCCGCATGTCTCGGTCGTCACCTCAAAAGTGTGTGGCGACAAGCTGCGATATGTCCGTCTCCCGTCTCTGTCGCCTGGCTCGGTCGCTTGTCTCTGTCACGTGCAGCCAAATTGTACCTTTAGTTTTAAGTGCTGGTTTCGGGAACAGTTATAGTTGGTTACACGTGGCTTCGTACAAAGCAGAGTTTGTTACGGACCGCAACGGACAGAAATCTTGCGAACAACTGATATTTTAATTTTGCTTTCATTTTATTACACACCACACTTAAAAATCCGTTTGAAAGTTTATAAATGGCGCGGGAACGCTGATGGTTTCCGGCCATTCATATTTCTGATACGTTAACATTTCCGTTAAATGAGTTATTTCTGTGTGAGATTTCCGTCCTCTGCACCGAGCAGTTGAAGAGCCCTGCCTTTCTGCGGTAATGTCAGTCTGAACATTTCCTGTTTTTCTCAGAAACTTCACAGATATAATAAACCAGAATAATCAAGTTGGCGTTGTGCTGAGCAGATGCTCTCTGGCCTTTCTTGGTAGATCGGGGATGCAACAGCTCCGTGCGTCAGTGGCATATGTCTGAGCAGACGGTCATGTCGTCAGATGGAAGGATTGACTGATGGATTGGGGTCAAACATCCCGCTTCAGTTCGCATACCTACTTCGTGTTCGGCTCGAAAGTCGGCTCTATAGATGGATAGTTTGGTCATTTAACTACTTAGGACATATAGCGCCGACAGCTGGAATGATTTGTGAGTGATTAACTGTAAAGAATGCGGCTGAAATCAAACGTGATCTGTTTTTAAGTGCCATAACTTAGTATTCCGTAGTGTAACTGGATTTATTGAGGAATCCAAACTACGGTGAGGGTTTGTGTAGATTTTGTGGCGTGGAAAGCGAAAATGATTCTGTCATTGCACAAAGTACCATTAGGCTGAACCTACGGCGACGAACAACGAATATTCCTAAGTGGTAAAAATGTGTGGCCTGAAGCTTTCACGGCGACTAAGTATGTGAATTCTTCTCGGGCTACCATACCATAATGAATTCTTCTCGGGGTACCAGCCGTGCAAGGTGGGTGAATGACGAAAACACCAACGTTTCGAGAACCATATTCATTCTCGTCCTCAGAGTGACAGTACCCTGAGGACGAGGACGAAGATGGTTCTTGATATGTTGGTATTTTCTACATTAAGCCACGTTACACGGCTGGTACCCCGAGAACAATTCATTATGTTATGGTAGCCCGAGAAGAATTCATTATGGTATGGTACCCCGAGAAGATTTCATTATGGTATGGTACCCCGAGAAGAATTCGTTATGGTATGGTACCCCGAGAAGATTTCATTATGGTATGGTACCCCGAGAAGAATTCATTATGTTATGGTAGCCCGAGAAGAATTCATTATGGTATGGTACCCCGAGAAGATTTCATTATGGTATGGTACCCCGAGAAGAATTCATTATGGTATGGTACCCCGAGAAGAATTCATTATGTTATGGTAGCCCGAGAAGATTTCATTATGTTAAAGATATACCGAGTAATTAACCTTGTTGTGTTAATACATAACGTCGTGATGACCCAACAATAGACTTTAGTTTTGTGAACGAACTGCAAACCATGATTACGCCACAAAATAGCTCTTTTTAGAATCTGCGTCAGAGGTTTATGCACTCTCGTGGTTGAGTGGCACAACGTTCACGAGTTTCTTGAATGAGATTCGTGGTTCTCAAGGCGCTGAAGACGCCGTCGTATGGACACACACCAGTGTTTTGGAGAAACGTACTGTCTTCATCTTCGAAGGTGTACCAGTTATAGTAAACATAAACCTGCCTTTGAATCTTGTCTCAGAGCCTCTCCAGTAAAGGAGACAGATAGAGAGAGAGAGAGAGAGAGAGGAGATCAGCTGCTAACCGCGTGGACAAGAAGAATGCAATTCTTCCTTCAGCTGTGACGTGAAATGCACTAGAAAGGTCAGCATCAGGAAAAGAGAACACTAGGAGCCCTGACTCAACTTGTTTTCCTTCATCTGATTTACCGGAGCGGTGATGTTGACGGATAAGATAAAGCCTGAACATCCAGCGGATCAATAAACATTTCATCAATATAACATCGCGCCATCCTCTGCAGAGAGGCCAACAGTGTATTTAGTTTTAAGAAGAGCACGTTAAAAAACTGGCTGAATTTGGTGTCCCATAATTCTCATGTTTCATTGTACGATTTCAAAAGTCCATAGAAAATTGATGTTTTTTCTCCCGTTTTATCAATAAACAAATCCAAATTTAAACTGCTGTTTATATCCTGTCTAATTAAGGAAACGCTCATATGTGGATAATTTTGGTTCACAGTATGTACTGGTAACAATTTGTATGGAGAGCGACTACGTGGGTCAGAGGTACCCCTTCTAAAAGATAACTTAATCCCAAAATACTAAAAAAATTAAAATCATACCCCAAAATACGAGATGTGACACATGATTTACCGGAATGCCCCCCACACACCAGTGGTCGCTGTCAGCTTTTAAGCAGTCTCCTTGTGCATCGTTACAATTAATGAGTCGGTGTTTTCATTGCTCGAATCATTCCAGAAACTCCTCTTCCACACATTAATATTACCCGAATACAAGTCAGTCACTTTACAGCTAATAGCAACCAGCTCTGTGTGGGACTGAGGAAAACCACTAGAAATATGTGTCCGGGTTCCGTTTTAACCGCGTTAAAAGAGTGCTCGGTCGTCACGTTCGCTGCACGTAAAACTTCGATATCTTATCACCGTACAACAGAATATGATTTCACGGAGGTAGGGTTAAGAACTCTCAGAACCACGTCTACATGGAGTCTGTAGCAGCCCTGTTTCGAGTAGATGGTCACCGATGTACGTTTGCTTGGTAGTAAGGTGGCCGGAGCGTGAAGATGATTGTTCACACCATATCATGGATGTCCGGTACTGACGTCTCGATTGTATGCCTGGATTATGCGGTGCTTAGAAAGGGATATTACTTTTGTCTTTAACTGTGTAATACTGAAGTTGTTTTTCATACAATAATTATAAAAAATGAATCTGTCACAAAAGGGATAAAAATATACTTCATAAGTTGAAACGTAATCAATAATTTATGTACACTGTTTTGTGCAATATTTGTCATAAACAAAATTTCCATCTTTGTATTGATCGTCATTTCGTACAAATAAGCGATGGGCTGCTGTGTTTATTCCCAGCTGATTTATTTATCACCTGTGCCGTGCGCTTTACAATGAAAGCTTTCAAAATCATAAAGTGAACGCGGTGACGCGATCTCCAGTCACCGCAGATGAGTCTTGTCATGAGATTTTGCTAGCGGGAGCTGCAATAGTCGGTAATCCATCTCAGTACAGTCAATTTTATTTATTTAGTGTTCTGTCTGAGGACAGGTCCATATGAACAGGATCCTTCCATCCTTTTCTCGGACTGGGACCTGTTCATATACGTTCTTGGCAGATGATCCAGAAGTGGTTTGCCATTGCCTTCTTCTGTGTGTGAATGGAGTAATTGTTGGGATGCCACGGAGAAACCGGGGAAGCCCCCGGAGGAAACCTCCGTGTTGCCTAGACCACGGCCTTGCCCAACACAAGTTATAAATTTGGGCACCGCCGGGAATCGAACCCGAGACCCCAGGATTACAAGGCCAGCGTTCTGACCGCTAGACCACCTTGGCGGTGCAGTCAAATTACGGTAACATAATTCCACCGATGGCCTTTGGTTTGAGAGCCACTGTCTGCAGTAATAAAAACGTGAGTCATGCTATTCTGATCGTTGTAGTAATAACGTCTGCCTTCCTGCAGACTGGCGGAAGTTTTCTGGCGATTTTAAATCGATCAAGGTTTGACTGACCCATCGTAGGGCAGTGTTAACTTTGTATATTGGAAGCACAACGTAAATTGGCCGGTGAACTTGGTAAAGCCGAGAACGGGGAATGATCATAAAGGACGAGCCATAACCATGGCTGTAGTAATGTCGCACAAACAGATTTCCATCACTGTGTTCTCTTTCGTGTACATTTAGTGGAATTTCGACTGTCAAATTTGCCGCACTGCTCTCGTCACGTGTTAATCCATCGTCCTTAAATCTGAACGTAGTTTGTAACCCGCTATTTTTTACATTCGCCCAGAATTTTTCAACTGTTTTAGGCTGCGACTACAAGGTGGCAAAGCGAAGTATCCATATTGTACTAACACCCCGTCGAGGACATACTCTCTTATTTTAATGAGATCGTGAGGATGGTCTTTTAGCATAGAATCACAAAATGGGATGTTCCCTTACAATAGCCAGGTTCTAATTTCCGCTTTGCTGCAGTACGTCTGGGCATTAAGCACGATTCTCACAAAGCAGCTAGTGACAAGCGGCCGGCAATAGACGGTGTCTTATCGCCTGTACAGTCACTTCGAAGCAGATTGCTAGTTTGTGAAAATTCGAGTGAGTGTAATGATTATTGCATACCACACATCCTACAATTTTCACTAGTTTTATAGCTAGCTGTTTATCAGTAGCCACAATATCTACTATGATCTGCTTCAGGCATGATGATTCATTGGATGATGCAATAAGCCACAACAGACAACCCCCCCCCCCACTCGTCCTACACCTTGAGATAGGATATATATATATATATATCACTCGTAGAGCCACGGTGGTCTAGCGGTTAGAACGCTGGCCTTGTAATCCAGGGGTCTCGGGTTCGATTCCCGGCGGTGCCCGTATTTATAACTTGTGTTGGGCAAGGCCGTGGTCTAGGCAACACGGAGTTTTCCTCCGGGGGCTTCCCAACAATTACTCCATTCACACACAGAAGAAGGCAATGGCAAACCACTTCTGGATCATCTGCCAAGAACGTATATGAACAGGTCCCAGTCCGAGAAAAGGATGGATGGATCCTGTTCACATGGACCTGTCGTCAGACGGAACACTGAATAATAATAAGATGAGGTGGTCTAGCGGTTAGAACGCTGGCCTTGTAATCCTGGGGTCTCGGGTTCGATTCCCGGCGGTGCCCGAATTTATAACTTGTGTTGGGCAAGGCCGTGGTCTAGGCAACACGGAGTTTTCCTCCGGGGGCTTCCCTGGTTTCTCCGTGGCATCCCAACAATTACTCCATTCACACACAGAAGAAGGCAATGGCAAACCACTTCTGGATCATCTGCCAAGAACGTATATGAACAGGTCCCAGTCCGAGAAAAGGATGGAAGGATCCTGTTCATATGGACCTGTCGTCAGACAGAACACTAAATAATAATAATAATAATAATAATAATAATATATCACTCGGCAAAATGGCAGAGAAGTTGCTTTCAAAACATTTCCCCTGTCGGTAAGCGATAATTTTAAAATCGATATTGCTTTCTTTCCGATGTGAATGCTTCAGTTGAAATGCATATTTCTATATCGCCCATTGCTAGTTACTTGGGTCTGAATCTTGCCGTATGGTGAGATGCACTGTCAATAAATGGTATCTAACTGAGTAACAAATTTAGAATGAGCTGAGCTTTTAATTGGCGTAAATTGTTTGTGATATCTATTTCATTTTAATAATCTCCTGTTTGCTGTCTGGATTTGTATGTTATTAAGAGCGCATTTGGAAGGAAAGAATAGTATCCTAGTCCGTGAACAATATCAGTCTTTTCGCCCTTCGAAGTTGGCGCCAACGATCCTGAACAAATTCTGCCAGTCCAATCCTCGCTTCGAAGGCAGAAGACCGACGGTCCACCTAAAACCGAGGTCCCTAATAATTTACCTCAGACTTAAGCAACATTGTTTAAAATCGATGCTGTTATTTTTAAAAGCAATTTGATAGTGAACGTAATTGACGTTTCCAAATGACATGTTTTTTCGTTAATTACGCTCTTAATTAATAATCCTTCTAAGGGACCTCGTAGATGTCACGTTGATTCTTAAGACTCTCTTTGACATGCTGTACTACAGTAATACTTTTGCGAATTCATTATTTATTTTCAATTTCTTTCTTCGTTAGTTAATAAACGTTTTAATGGTTTCTCAGCTTTGAATTCGCAGAATTCTTGAACGTAATGTAGGCGTGTACATGGCGGCATGTTAAATGGCAGAGAAATCACAACGGATCAGTTAACTGGCCAATCAGAACTTCTTACTGTACCAGACACACGACACGCGTCTGCAATTGCCAAACGATGGGTAGTGAGAATGGGGTAGCTTTTTCACGGGCAAAGTATGAAGTTACTGCAAGGGGAAAAACCCATCTTGGTTAATGGAGAAATTTTTGTAAATATTTGGTGGAGATATATAATTTTATATATTGCCGAGGTCAAGAATAAGTAGGAGCTATACCTCCTCCCCCCCCAAGCGCCTACATGGCGCATAGTTGGACAACTTTATTTTACATTTATATAATTTTATAAGATGGTAAAAATCTGAAAAAGAACATCGTTTAATATCTGGTAAAAATCTGACAAAAATGTACGCTGGCATAATGTATGAAAATTGTATTTGAATTAGTTATCGTTTTGAAGCTTTATATAATTATATACACCTGAGGATGGTTCTTTTAAGAACTGAAACATGTCGTGAAACATGAAAAATGATGGTCTAATGTAAATCGAATATTTCGATAAAGAACATCATTTAATATTTTAAATATTTTAAATGTTAATTATTGTAATATTTTAATATTTAATAGGAATTTATTGTGATTAGACGGACAAAATTTAATATATACTTAATATATCATATATAATTTTATAAACTGTGTAAAATGACACATTTCACAGACATTATTATTCTCGTTTCCCAACTAACCTAACCTGAACGGACGTGTTTTGAGGCAGGGGGCCAAATCGAATCTGAGAAATAAAGCAGGGGTGTTCATCCCGGGACCCGATAAGATCATATATAATTGAAATTTATGGCCGCGTTACTCAGTCTGTAATCTCTAAGTACGACGACAGTCAGACAAGCGATGAAGTTCTGCCGCTCGCTAGTAGATCCCCCTAGCTCAGAGGTTCCCAAAGTGTGGGGCGCGCCCCCCTGGGGGGGTGTTGTTTGTATGAAAAACTTTTTTTTAACGAAATATGGAGAAACATTTTTAACGTCTTTTGCTTGGGTGAGGCAATTTAGTTGTCTTACAGTGCTTATGGTTCAAACTTAAAATTTTGAATGTTTAAACTTCAAACCTCGATGAGTAACAGATTCTCTTTTCAGTTGTCCCTGACCGCTGAAAAGGAAATCCAACGCGTGACAGCAGACGTTTTTTAAAGCTTTCGTACTTCTGTCATTTAACACCTCACTTCCAGAAACGTCGCTCTAGACTTGAGTAGACCGCATGTGAAATGACATTGCAATACGAAATGCTGGCTTCTGTGTAACGTGTTTGGAAATAGCTTTGCAGTATTACGCTGTTCCAAACTACATTACATTTATATACAGACATACCTCGGAGATTAGCGGGTTATGTTCCAGACCACCGCAATAAAACGAGTCACACGATTTCTTTTTTGTTTCGCAGTGCATATAAAAGTTATGTTTACACTACACTGTAGTCTATTAAATGTGCAGTAGAATTATGTCTAAAAAAACTCGAGAATTACCAATATTTTTAGCTTCAATGTTTTTAATTATGTCTGTATCGACACCCAATCCTCTTCTCATCTCTGAGTTTTGTACTCGATCTGTCCTTGTTAATTTTCAGCATTTTCTCCAACTATTCATTTCCCTAGCTCTAATTTTCTATTCATCTTTCTTACTTTTCCATCTGATAAAGGCAAGACCGTGGTCTAGGCAACACGGAATTTTCTCCGTGGCATCCCAACAATTACTCCATTCACACACACACAGAAGAAGGCAATGGCAAACCACTTCTGGATCATCTGCCAAGAACGTATATGAACAGGTCCCAGTCCGAGAAAAGGATGGAAGGATCCTGTTCATATGGACCTGTCGTCAGGCAGAACACTAAATAATAATAAGATGAGGTGGTCTAGCGGTTAGAACGCTGGCCTTGTAATCCTGGGGTCTCGGGTTCGATTCCCGGCGGTGCCCGAATTTATAACTTGTGTTGGGCAAGGCCGTGGTCTAGGCAACACGGAGTTTTCCTCCGTGGCATCCCAACAATTACTCCATTCACACACAGAAGAAGGCAATGGCAAACAACTTCTGGATCATCTGCCAAGAACGTATATGAACAGGTCCCAGTCCGAGAAAAGGATGGAAGGACCCTGTTCATATGGACCTGTCGTCAGACAGAACACTAAATAATAAAAAAAAAAGGCGATATGTAAGTGAAGACGGTAGGATGGTAAGAAGTGGTTTCTATGGATAGAGACAGCGTAATCTATGTTTGATGAAAGATAGTTTGAAAAGACAAGGAAATTGGTGGCCGAAATGGGAATCACACAATTTCGATACAGAATAGTTAAATTATTGCGTGGGGACTACATTAAAAGCATGCAATAGAAACTCGAAGCTTGGAAGCGTTGAGGGATTTGCTTTAGAACTGAGTAAAACGAAGAAAACCTGTTTTGCATACATTCGGTCGCAGGACTTTCAGGGTTGACTTCTAGCCATCAGTCCCTGACATGTGTGTCGTTGCCTCGTTGATAATTTAGTTTGCCCTTATTACATGTGTGCTTGCCACTTCAGCTGATAATGCATTTGCACATGTATTTTCCGTTCCCACCTACAAGAAAACATCGCGTTTCTGTGGAATTGTCCCCCGTGGGAACTCGACCACCGTCCCGAATTTGGGGGCAAGTGGTTAGTACCCTTGCATCTATTCGGAAGCTACCGGTTTAAGATGTCGGCCAGGGAACCAGCTGTTCTGACTAAAGTTTTTCCGTGGTTTTTCTCAGTCCTTCCAGGAAAATGTAAGGATGATACCTTGAATTAGGTCATGACCGCTAACTTCCATATGATTTACGATTAATTATTCGTTAATAACTCGACACTTCAAACTCTGAGCTTTTGACGTAAAAAAACGTTCAGATAAAAGGAACAGTGGGTTAAAACTTTCAAAGCGAATACTAATTGCGTATAAGACCACAGGCTGCCCTTGAAAGAGCAGGTTTTACCGAGAAAAGGATTTGAGGCTTTAACATGAAATTGCGATTTGAACAAAACACTTTACGGTGTAATAACTAAATCCAAGTATCGGAACAGCTTTGAGAGACAGGTTATTACAACCTAGTTTATTAACTCCATAGTGGAGCAGGGGTTTCCTTGAATGTGCCAGCCAGCAGAATTCCTGCTTTTATGGTATCTTAATCTGAATTGCTGTTTTCACAGAAGCCCTTCACTGAATTATCCTGAGCCAGTTCAATTCAGTCTTTAACCCCATTTGTTTTAATGATACATTTTAATATTATTATTCCATCTTCGCCGTAGTCTCTTCAGGATTTACGAATATACGAGGTGCGATCGGAAAGTTTCAAGACTGTGTCAATAGAGGGCGAACCGGATGTAGTACGAGCTTCTGCCGCTAGGGGGTGCGGCCTACATTCATAGTGAATCAGTGTGCCAGCCGGCATCATCGAATTAGCATTTGTTTCTTAGTTACGGGCGTTTTGGTAGTGCATTACACCGACCCTCCTGCGATTTCGGAATGGCGTGTGCATCAAATTTTGCCAAAGACTCGCCAAAACGGCTACGGAAACCTATGAAATGCTAAAGCAAGCATTTGGGGAGTCCGCAATGGGTCGTGCACAAACGTTTGTGTGGCATTCACGTTTTAAAAATGGCCGAACCTCTGTCGATGATGACGAGCGTTCTGGACGACCATCTTCGAGCACAACGCCCGAAAATGTTACGAAGATTCGGCAGGCCATTCACGAAGATCGACGTCGTACCATCAACGACTTGTGCGACATTGTTGGGATAGGCTATGGGACCTGTCAGCTGATTCTAAAGGAAGAACTCCACATGCGACGCATCCTGTCTGAGGACCAGAAGCAGAATCGACTGACTTCTCGTTTGTCAGGAGCTCAAAGATCTTGCAAGAACCGACCCCAACTTCCTTTCTAAGCTCCGTGTGACTTCTTCCTCTTCCCAAAGATGAAAATTCAGCTAAAGGGAAAGAGATTTGAGACGATAGAAGAGATTCAGGCAGAATCGCAGATGGTGCTTGACAGGCTGACAAAGAAAGATTTCCAGGGATGCTTCCAGGCTTGGCAGCGGCTCTGGGATCGTTGTGTTCACTCCCAGGGGAACTACTTCGAGGGTGATGGATGAATTTAATACCTGAGTTAAGTGTACGGGTTTTTATACGCGCAGTGTTGAAACTTTCCGATCGCACCTCGTACGAACGTTATAAATGACGAATCTCCTGATTTTTTAATCTTTGTTTCGTTAACCCTATTGAGTCCTAAATATTCTCCTCGACACTTTTTTCTCAAACGCCCTCAGTTTGTTCACTGGGCTGACAAATAGTGCAACTGTTCGACAGGTTATTTTATTGCATTAGATACATGAACAGCTGGAGTTATATTGGGTTGAATGAGATTAGACGAGTCGATAGTGGATGAAGAATTGTGACGAATGCTCAAGGAAGCTGTCGTAGCCAACTTTAAGGTACTAAGCAAGCTTTTGCCTGGATGAATCTAAGAAAACGAATGGACGATGTTTTTCCTATGAACGAACTAGTTTTCTCCGTAATAGGTGAAAATCAAAAGCGTTATCGCTGTAGTAACCTGCTCCGAGCGCTTATATTGGTAATGGTTAGTGGTGAACGTGTATAAATTACCTAGTGAGGCGATTCTGTAAGCTTGTGTGGTTCGATTGAAAGGCTTAAATTGAGTAACAGAGCGAAGTGAGGTTGCGAGATATTTATTTGTGGTTAAGAAAATGACCGATGACGTTACAGAATTCCAGGAAGGTTGGAGAATATAAGATGTCCCAAAAAGATGTATACACATTCATTGAATGAAATAAAGACATGTTAATAAATTAAACCATTTCATTCGTCAGCATTGCTACTTAGTAAATTAGTAGGTGTTAAAGACGGCCAGAGTTAGCTTCGTGGCACAGCTGAGAGGGGTGACCAACTGACTGACAAGCGGCCACCTACACCGCGTCCTTCACTTAATCCCACAAGAAACGACGTGGGGGGTACTCAACAGATTGTATCGGTCTGGGAAAGTGTTGCCAAGAAAGGACCAGATATCACGATGGTAATTTGGGGGTGCCCCGTCTTCTTGTCACCACATGTCCTCGTCTCCTTACAGCTGACGAACGGCGGGGACAGTGTATGCATCTTTTTGGAACACCCTGTACATCTGGTACGTCTGGTGTAGAAAATCCCGGAGAATTATAGAACAAAGTTCTGAAGGTCAGTAAAATTAAGATGGTGACTGAACGAATTTTTGATGTGGAAGCGACTGGAAAATATAATTTACTTCGGACCCGAATTCTCGGCAATGACGCTGAGTGACTGATAATGTTGGTGAGTGGTAACGCTCTAGACTTGTATCTCAGTCGGATTACTGGCTAAGGATGATAGTATAGAATACTGAGATGGTCACTTCGACCTTACAGCGTCCTTTCAAATCCTTTACCTCATGACTTTCATTAACATTTTCGCTCGTAATTTGACGCTGTTTGTGAAATGACATAAGTTAGTAAAAGGTGTTTGGTATTTTCATCTAATTTTCATATGGGATTAAAATTTGAAGGTATGGATTCTCTGAGTGTTTTTTTTGAAACTAGATCTACTGTACCGATTTATATAAAATTTGGTATAGAGTGTCTAAATTAAGTATTGTCACGCGAGTTTAATTTGCGATAGAGTCTGCTGCTGACATATATCATGTAGTTGTTACATTAAACTTTATTTGTTATCCATGTATCACTGATATGCAATGGAGCAGAGTCCTTCTTCAGAAAATGAATTAATGAAGTAATTAATTCACCGCCTTTTATGGAACCAGAAATTTCGTTACATGTTTCCAAATAAGAATGTCAGATCAGGAAATTTGATATTCATAGAATCCTAAAATGCCGATGCCAGTGATAATATTGAATTCTTGCAGGCCTGTCCATTGGTTTCAACCACTTGAAATGTTTACGGCCATAATTTCAGCTTTTTTGTCGTTCCATGAGCGCTTATCACAGAGAGACGCCTCTGCGCTCCGAAATTCTGTAACTAGTCTGTGTTTTGTGGTGTCCCGTACGTCCTTTCCAGGAGATGCATTGCCGTTTGCCTCACGAAAAGGAGCAACCTTTTTCGATGCGTAATAATGTTAGATAGCCGCCACGGTGGTCTAGCGTTCAGAACGCTAGCCTTGTAATCCTGGGGTCCCGGGTTCGCTTCCCGGTGGTGCCCGAATTTATAACTTGTATTGGGCAAGGCCGTGGTCTAGGCAACACGGGGTTTTCCTCCGGGGGCTTCTTCCCCGGTTTCTCCGTGGCATCCCAACAATTACTCCATTCACACACAGAAGAAGGCAATGGTAAACCACTTCTGGATCATCTGCCAAGAACGTATATGAACAGGTCCCAGTCCGAGAAAAGGATGGAAGGATCCTGTTCATATGGACCTGTCGTCAGACAGAACACTACAAAAAAAATAATGTTAGGGAATGAACACACCTTAGCAGCGGCCTAGCAACAAGGGTGACCTTGAACTCTGGTTTGACCGGGGGAGAGGGCTTTGCCCTGATGATGGAGGCAACAAGGACCTCTGAAACGCTTGTAAACTTGTACCAGATTACACGGCGCAACAACCCAGAAGATGGGCTCCTTCACAACGTCACTCACTCTTCGATTTGTTTCATAGGAACTTCTGTTTTGATAACTCGAAAGGCACAATAGATTCTGGAAGTATTTAGAAGTGCCATGTTATGTTACACGCTTGTGATCATTAGAGTCAAACTGAGCCTGCCACTGTTCACCTCTGTTTTCCGCGTCAACTTCCCCCCCTTGTAATTTAAAACTTAAAATTGTTGACTTGGCTGGCTGTATAAGACACAAGCGGAAATATGTACTTAGAACAATATCGTTAGATTCAATTACACTTTGACGAAGCTTCAGATGTTGAGATTACATATACTGCTGCTGCTTCGGGTACAAATATGGACGAATGGACGATTCCTACTTCGTGGGACGCTTTGATTCCGTTCAGTTGACACTATTTTGTGTTTTCATCCCCTGTCTGTAAACCTGAACATTTAATAAAATACCTTTATTTATTACATAACGTATTATACTTTAACATATTGCGGTGGTTTATCAGCGATACTGTTCTTATTAACCATAAATTTCTCAACATATGCGCGTATGTTTTTAATCAGTGGCACTAATACACAAAGCACAGGAATGTGTTTCGACCATAATATAGCAAGCTGTTTTCAGGCTGTAATTCAAGGCCGCTTGGCCTCCTTAATATTAATCTAACAGGTATTTTCTTTCTATTTATTTCTTGTGCATCCGGAAACCTTAAGGAGGGGCCCCACATACGCTGCTTCGCCCCCAGGGACGTTTCTACTCTCATGACTCAAGTTACATTACAAAGTAGGCGTGAATATTCTTTCGTCTTGTACTTAAAATGTAGGTTGTTGAACAGAGTAAAGTTATATGAAATACCTAGTGATTAGTTGTTTGTTTTTATTTGTAATGTTCTGTCTGCCGACAGGTCCATATGAACAGGATCCTTCCATCCTTTCCTCGGACTGGGACCTGTTCATATACGTTCTTGGCAGATGATCCAGAAGTGGTTTGCCATTGCTTTCTTCTGTGTGTGAATGGAGTAATTGTTGGAAGCCCCCGGAGGAAAACTCCGTGTTGCCTAGACCACGGCCTTGCCCAAGACAAGTTATAAATTCGGGCACCGCCGGGAATCGAACCCGAGACCCCAGGATTACAAGGCCAGCGTTCTAACCGCTAGACCACCTCATCTTATTATTATTTAGTGTTCTGTCTGAGGACAGGTCCATATGAACAGGATCCTTCCATCCTTTTCTCGGACTGGGACCTGTTCATATACGTTCTTGGCAGATGATCCAGAAGTGGTTTGCCATTGCCTTCTTCTGTGTGTGAATGGAGTAATTGTTGGGATGCCACGGAGAAACCGGGGAAGAAGCCCCCGGAGGAAAACTCCGTGTTGCCTAGACCACGGCCTTGCCCAACACAAGTTATAAATTCGGGTACCGCCGGGAATCGAACCCGAGACCCCAGGATTACAAGGCCAGCCTTCTAACCGCTAGACCACCGTGGCACGGTAATAAATTTAAATAAATAAATAAATATCAAAGAAATAGCCGACATCGAAAACGTAGTCGCAGATAGGAAGAATTTTGAAAATAATTTAAGGTAATGTCAAAACTGAGTTGAATGCCTCATTGAATTGACTCAAGAGAGTCCAGTGGCGGCTGCTTCAGAAAACGTAATTCTTAGGCTTTCATAAATTTACTGAGAATTTGCACGACTGTCAGCTCCTTGGGATTGATTCTGCTACGAATAATCAGTCTGTTTCTCATGTTTTAATGATGTTATATCAACTGCAGATGTCATAATAACTGAATGAGATGCAAAGATCGGCCTGTAAATGATGAGGATTTTAAATGAAATGGTTAAAACCAATTTTGAGGTAATCTGCTTCGTGTTTAATTGTATTACACATTTTAGTTAACCACTGTCGTAAACTTACACCTTCATTTCTTTACTACGCCCGACAATCCTTCAACAAATTAAGACACAAATGATTCTGATCTATTTTCATATCTGAAATAAAGCTGTAGTTCATTATGAATCTTAAAATTCTGCAGTGAATGTAATGCAGTGCGATCTACCTTAACGGATTCTACACTTATGCCATGTTAGTGTCTTTAACATTATCAGGTTGGTAGGTCTGTCCTTCAGAGGCATATAGTTCTATGAAAATTTGAGGAACAAAGCAGCGACATGCTTCGCTGTTATCTGGAAAATAAACGAAAATCTCGCTTTTGTGTGGTATGTTTCCCGAGATCGTGTAAACTACTTCGAAAGTTTTTCCTCAGTTTTACGCTGCGTTCCTTTTGCTGGATTTAGTTCCAGAAAGAAGACCCACCAATGCTTTCTGTCATATCTACGTACCAACATAAGATAGACGTTGAATTTCGTCTGCTTTGCGTGCATCGATAACATTAATCTACAATATTACAGTATCTACAAAAAAAAACTGAAAATGTGTGAAGGACACATGAACAGGACTGTCACCTTATCGAGGTTACACAATTTGTGTGTGTGTGAAGTTGGATACGTTTATGGCTATTTCGCGCTTAGCGAGAGGCTCTGTTAATTTTAGTAGCCAGAAAATAACATTAAATCGATTAAGTGATACGTTATCAGAAGTTTACACTCCCTCAGATCTGAAGTAATTGTCGTTTAATAATACAGTTTCATTGTTTATAGAATCTGAACAAATTACAGTAAAAAATTGTTTGGAGATATATGTAAAAAAACAGTAAGACTTGAAAATAAGGTGCATAAACATGCGTTCAAGTTTTCTGTACAACTTTGTTCGAGACAGTCAGTGGTCCGATAAGGAATTTACGCTCGAGATGCGTTCAGAAATGCATGTACGTCTTCATATAAAGTGTCCTTAAGTCTTAAGATGGCTGATGATGGAGGCAGCAAGGACCTCTGAATCGTCGGTAAGTCTAGCAGATTACGTGGCGTTACAACCCAGAATACAGCCATCTTCGGACATTCCGCAGTGAAAATCTCAGATCCTACATGTACCTTAAATCTGTCAGCATTTTATTAAAATCTTCACAGCATCAAATTTTATATACAAATCCATTTACCGAGTTGTGACATACTGAGAGACGGAGTCATTACGAAATGAACAGAGGCATTAGTAAGTCCATTCGTCGGGACCGCGCACGGAACTGACCCTACAACGCCGTATTTAGCCTCTGGAAATGCAAATTAAATTTCTTCTGTTTATGTGGCGTTGATGCAGTGGACGGGAATTTTTGTGGTCCCTAGATCTGCAGACATAACCACTGACAGGGCCAAGGAACGAATTTGAAGACTGTCTCATTCACTGGACTCGTCTTGGCGTTGTTGACTGGATTCATTCTTTGAATTTCGTGCACGTTGAAAGGTCGGAAAACGTTCCTTCAACCCCCTGCTGTTCTCGGTGAGTTCTTTTGTTATCGCAGGGGGATGTCGCCTTTTGTATCGAACGTGCTGTTTGGTGCGCAGATTTGAATAAGAACAGTTGAATGGAGTTACAGGAGCGCGAGAGAGGGAGGGGGACTTGGAAACTGAAACGGGTTTAGAGTAAATGGTTTCAGGGGTGTACAGAATTTCAATACAGGGACTGTTTTTTAGAAGACAGTTGATTAATAACAAGTGAAATTTTCGTTATTGCGAATTTACAAGAGGGAAATATTTTACATTCCTTGCTTTTCTTCAGAATAAATAAACCAACAGTTGTTTCAAACTGTGTTATTTTCCGATTCTCTGCGCGTCGTATTGAGTTGTCCAATTCGTAGCTTATTTTAACTGTACCGACTCACCTATTATTATTTATATTTTATTAAACGACGCTGTTTCAGTAGCTCAGATTATGACTTAGAGACTGACCTATCACGAGTTGGCTCGCATGTGCATGATGCTTATTTTACAACTACTGATTGCAAAGCTTGTAGTAGTGTGGGTATGTAGCAAAATGTTATTTTTTCCTCAAAAGCACTACCTCAAAAACATTTTGTAATGTAAGTAGAATGTACTGAGAGTTTACTTTGTATCTTGCACCCATTACATGTTAATAGTGTGCTAATAACGCATGAGAATGTACGCTCATCATACTCACTTTGTACTTTAAAGTTAAATTTAATGTTTGTGAGTTGATATAATTGCGTCATATTGTGAATTAAAATTTAATTATTCGTGTTTTTTCCGTCTAATCACAATTGTATATAAATAAAATTTATACATAAGATATTAAATAAAATTTATACATAAGATATTAAAATATCATTTACATACCAAATATGTAAATTATATTTTAATATCTTATGTATAAATTTTATTTATATACAATTGTGATTAGACGGAAAAAACACGAATAATTAATGTTTGTGATCTGCTGTCTTCTGGGTTGTAGGTCCTGAGGATGGAGTCGAAATGTTCCTCGGTAATGTTAGTAACCATCTAAGGGGTTAAAGCCTAGAAGACGCAGGAGACATCTTTGCAGCCGTCGGAACGTAAAATCCGATAAAGCTGACGCAGTTTGAAACTTTCAGATAAAACTGTTTTTTTTAAGGGATTTTGCTTCAGTATCACTGTTGTATAAGCTGTTGGTGTTCTGCATGTTTTATCGTGGGTTACTCCGATAATGCTTTAATCTCTGTGTCATCCTGAACCGAAGCTCCTAACCGCACAAAACTGCTTTCATCTGCCAAGAAGCCCTGACAGCTGATGAATAGCCTGAGGACGTATCTTGAAACTGCTTGTAAACAGACTGATTAAAACAAGAGTATGCTATAATTATTAATTTGTACGGGGAAAAAAATGTACTTATTAAACATAGTTTAGCTCGGCGTTTCTCAATCTATGACTCGCGTACCACTGGTGGTACGCGAACTAAGTAAGAAAATCAAAAGTTAATATTAACATAAATAACAGTTTTCTTTCGCTGGCGTACCACTAATTCTAATTTAACACATTAAATGTACCACTGACCAAATACGTTCAAGGAAAACTGATATTTACGTTATTATTAACTTTTGATTTTTTTTACTTAATTCGCGTGTCATTCAACATTGGCTCGCGTACCGCCAGTGGAACGCGAGCCGTAGGTTGAGAAACGCTGGCATAGACATATTATTCCGTTGTATTCATCGTCCTCTTTATTGGGTGCAGTAACTCTGTTCAATCGGCTCCATTTTTTCAATTTCTGAGCAATTCACCGACGTCCCTTTGTATTGGCGTATTCTCGCTGTTGTAGTCTGGCGCGTATTAACTACGTTTACTGCAGATGTAGCCCGAAAAAAGAGCCATCATATTTTGTATTTGCCTATAGGCTATATCAGACTCTGGTCTGCACTCCAGTTCATGATTACCTTACACGTTGATGGCAAAAGCCGAAGGCTAAACACTCCTTGTACAGAAACCAACACTTGGTCACCAACCCAAACAAATTTAATTCAACTCCTACCTTCAAAACCTATCTTACCTCCTAACCAACTGCGAATCTGTCTTCCACTGTGGTCGGTTTGAAGAGGTCTTAGGCAATCATTTTCAAGATGCCGCGGCGTCATAACTCAGAAGACCGTAATCCAAATTCTGACTGTCGCCAAGATCGGACTAAAACACGGTCTGCCCTTTGCCCAGGTCGTGGCATGTTTTAGCGGATTTCACCTCACCACTTGCGTTTGAACATTCCTAGCGTAAGACTAACTGGTTGTACCGTGAGCTTCAGTCAGTATTCAGGTATCTTTGTGTTAAGTAATCGCGGTATCTGTGATACTGGGAACGACCCGTTCTTCAAGTGTCTGAGCTCTGCGGGTCCCAACATTCGTTGGCTTTGATTTATAGACATTCGGAAGGACTCCTTGGATGAGGGATCGGCCCGTCGCAAGGCCTCTGCCTGTACACAGGACAGCACAACACAACATCCATGGCTTGAGTGGGATTCGAACCCACGACCAAGCGGCACAAGGCCCACGCCTCAGACCACGCGGCCACTGCCGTCCCCTAATCGCTGTATCACTTCTTAAATGTCGTTATTCTCCTGTAAGGTCGTGGATACTTACATTTCAAGGTTCAGTGAAATTTCGTTTCAGCTTGCAGACGCGAATGTGAATAACGCGTGTCCTTTGTAACCCATCTTACTCGTATCTGATTTTGTGGATAAGTATCCGTTTATGAAGTAGTAAACGCATCGTTAAATAATCGAAACTGGCTGGTAAAAGCAAGTCGCACAGTCACATACGAATCTTACGTGTGTGGACAGTCATTTTCAGGAAATTATCCCGTGAAAATATATTAAAATTAAATGTAATTGCAACATCGTGAGATGCACGAAGCAGTCGGTGTGGTCAGAGTGACCTCTTGTGGCGAACATCAACGTCACGGGATGACAATTCAGCAGAAAGGAAAATGTCATCTCAGCACATTCATATGAACTATGAATGAATTTGAACTTCGACTCCACAGCTGATGTTCTCAACGGCTCCAGCGGTAGCGATGAGTCAACTGTTTGTTAAGTGACGCCTGCCTGAGTGAGCTGTACCTTCTTAAGTGAGCGTCTTTCCGTCCGTACAACAGGTTATAGACAAGACCCAAAGTGTTCTGGGATCAGTTTTGGTCGCAGTCAGAAAAATACCAACCAGAATGAATAACGGGCTCTTGTCAGACTGTGGTGTGATGAATTAACTGTTTTCATAAATTTTTTTAGAGAATAACAGACATCGTCCCACTTTATTCGACGCTAAATAACACGCGGAAAAACGATGCGTGTACGTATTTTTGTCGTACTGAAAATTTCTTGAGCACAGCCTTGCGAAATTTTGATGGACGAGTTCATCGTTTTTGTGCCAGATTTCAAGCGTAGGCACAAGACTACATCGTGCAAACAATTATCGTTCGATTTGACATGTCTTCAACTGATAGCGAACGACGTACCTCCGAGACGACGGTGTTATGATTTGTAAACTATGGTGACGTCAGAAATGTTAAGGAGTCTTTTTCACACTTGGAGGAGAGTACAATAAAGGAAAAATACACAAATAAAGCAGATGGAGGGGGACGGAAAATGTCATATTCAAATAAAAGAGCAGTGGTAGCGGAATAACGGAAAGAAACATGGAGAAAAAATTGACAGTGGAACCACGGTTCCGGAGAATCAGACGTAAATACATCTCTGTATTTAAATTATATTTAAGCAATAAATACAATGAAAGGAATGTAGCTGAATGTAACGAAATGTAATGTCAAAATTATCTAGTCTACGACGCACTTCTTCTACAAGCGATTCACAGCTCAGCTCTTTCCGCGATTTTATTTTTATTTATTTAGTGTTCTGTCTGACGACAGGTCCATATGAACAGGATCCTTCCATCCTTTTCTCGGACTGGGACCTGTTCATATACGTTCTTGGCAGATGATCCAGAAGTGGTTTGCCATTGCCTTCTTCTGTGTGTGAATGGAGTAATTGTTGGGATGCCACGGAGGAAAACTCCGCAATAACGAAAGTAATGTAACACAATGCAAAGTAAACAGATGACGTTTCCTAGGTAACATAACGATGCACGCAAGCTGACCATTGTTGTAGGTCCATATTTACACATTGTTTCAATGGATCTTACACGTTAGGTAACAACAATGCCGAGTAAACACGACGTTCCATAAGTAACCATTGCTGTCGATTTGTTGATACGGATCTAACACATTTTCGTTCCACTTTTTTGCCGAATGACCCTTCCGTATAGACGTAATTATTTGATCCCCTGTGGCTCGAAAGGTCCTTAAGGCCTGCAAAGAGGTTCATGAAGAAATTTCCGTAGCTGAAATGTATTAAATACACTGCCCAACAATTATTTGCGCTAAGACACAGCGTGTGCATACACCAAAAATAACTAAGTAAATAAATATTGTTATAAATATTTACTTCGTGTTGGATGTTCTTAAACACTTGATTTGTGTTCTCGTGGTGTGTGGAGACACGTGCAGAATTGTAATGTTTATAACTTTGGTTAATTGGGATTCGCGGAATTCCGGTTGGGAAATACTGACGTATTATTGTTTCTAGTATCGTTTCTGTTGTTTTTTTTGCGGGATTGTCGTAATAATAATCTTCTACATTCGCAATTAACTTGTGATGCATATTTCATCTTTTCCCTTCTGCAATGTTTTAAGAACATGAAGACCCAATATTTTGTTTACGAATTGCGCGTTGATTTCAGATCCATATTTTTCGTCTTTATTTAAATTACTAGAGTCTATAAACCGTTTTGGTAGCCACGGTGGTCTAGCGGTTAGAACGCTGGCCTTGTAATCCTGGGGGTCTCGGGTTCGATTCCCGGCGGTGCCCGAATTTATAACTTGTGTTGGGCAAGGCCGTGGTCTAGGAAACACGGAGTTTTCCTCCGGGGGCTTTCCCGGTTTCTCCGTGGCATCCCAACAATTACTCCATTCACACACAGAAGAAGGCAATGGCAAACCACATCTGGATCATCTGCCAAGAACGTATATGTACAGGTCCCAGTCCGAGAAAAGGATGGAAGGATCCTGTTCATATGGACCCGTCGTCAGACAGAACACTAAATAATATTAAGAATAAGGACTCGGGGAGTGATCAATCCGTCGCAAGGCCTCTAACTACACAGGACAGCGCAATTCATAACGACGCGGACAAACATCCATGTGTTGATCTGATTGGGACCCACGGTCCCCAGACCGCGCGGTCACTGTGGTCCTGACACACCTGCGTTTTACTCATCACTTGCCCACGTTAATTCTCTCGTGGCGAAAAGTCTAACTTATTTTTGGAATTTTCTCTGATTTATACTGGACAGTATTATTCAGGCCTATAGCCTATTGAACAACAAATTCAAATATGTATTCAGTATACCGTGAAGATAGCCGAATGTTTACTTTTTGATATATGAACAAGCCAATATAAATTTATGTATCAGAGTAACATGCGTCTTTGGAGGAGTACACTCTTCTGATTCTGCAGTGTACAACAGTTAGCTTAAAACAGCAGATTTGATGTCTGCAAAACGTGAACATTTCGTCCAATGAGTTAAACAGTCCCACAAATGAAGTTTTCCCTTCTCGACTTTATACATCGTCTTCTTCCTGTCGAGACCACGACGTTTCGGAAATAGACTCTGTTTCCGTTTTCAGGTGAAACACGAAATGTATGATCCTGGACATATTCACCTGAGGGCGGAAATATAACCCATTTCCGAAACTTCGTGATTTTATTACATATGAGCGGATGGACAGAGTCCAGAAGACAATAGGTTCTCAGGTCATGTCTCGTATGAAGCATTTGAAACTGCAACAAACAGCCTTTCCACCCTAGGTGACGTCAGTACACTAGTAATGTGGTCGACGTTTCCTTTGAATTGAGAAACTGTTGAATTGATCCATTGTTTCGTGACGTAAAAATACAAGTATAGTTGATGTTAGTCGTCGCTTAACATATAATGGAATAAAATAAAGCTCAATATGAGTTCCTTTCGTATTACCATTCGTAATTACCACTTACTTCCTTAAACAACTCTTCAGAATGTTTTGTAATGCACGTGTTCTGTTGTATTATGTATTTTATTATGAGCTACGCTGAGATTCGGTGCATGTTATAACAATTGAAGCTTCGACATCGACTACAACAGCCGTCTGAGACATTAGAAAAAAACACTTTTCTTACAATTGGTTTGTACAACATTTGTTATTTTTCCTTAACACGATTTTGAACTACATGTAGTCTTTAATTGTTGTTTTATCTGTTTTATTTTACAGTTAATTTTGCTTATGTGTTCAGTGTTTATATGTTGTGCATGAAAGCTTTGTGGCGACTGATGAATTGTCGAGATGGTTTTAGGAGTTTCCATTGTTTGTTAAAGATTCTTAGACAAGTCTTGCACTGTGAATTATTCCAGATGACCACAACCCACGTTTAACCATCGTAAAATCCTCATATTTATGTTCTACTGAATTTTGCCTCTATATTGGTCCATCATAAATAATCGATGTAGCGATACATTTATTGTTAGATCGATCTTTATCCCATTCAATCTCAGATACCTCCCTAGTTCATCGGACTAAGGCCTAGTTTACAATGGAGCATACAGGTGCCGCCCTGTTGCTATTTGAATGTCAATTATCCGGACGTCCGTTCCGAGATTATACAGCGTGGCTCTTAGACCCAGTAAGGTCCGTCGCTCTCCTCACGTGATTCGGATTAGGCTCCTCGCACTCATTAAACATCCTCCCGAAACGCCGTCTAGCTTGACAGTACAACCGAGCTAACTTAAAATTAAATTTTGGTTCTTATGATTCCATGGTATTTGATTCGTTAGAATGTTATTTTGTATGCTTCAGTGTAAACAGGACCGTGTGTCTGCATTCCACGGTGTGTCCAAATGTTGTTACTCGCAAGAACTCAGCTGAGGTGGTCTCTCACTGTTGTGCAGTAGCGTACAGTCCACAGACCAAGAGAAAATACCTGCTAGGAATTCTATATACGCGCATGCGCAAGATTTCGCGGTGAGTGACGACCCATCCTAAAAGCATTCGTTCCACAACCACTGAACGAACAACAGACGACAGGCTTTCACGTGTTCTAATGGGTACAGCTTTAAGATTACCTCATAGAGGCACAGCGATTTAATCTAGAATATTATCGCAACACCCACAGAACACATTAGAGGTGCGCTCACTACACGCTACTCTTAACTGCTTGATGTTTTCAGTCTGTGTAGTACCGTAAAACTCTGACGTATCAATAATATTTATTGTTTTTAAATGCGACCGCCTCTACGATGCGAGTGTTATTCGCGTAAAACATTGGCTGATTAGGTTATCATGAAATTTTATATTGGCAACTTTTATCGAGAATTGTCGATATAATTTTGAAAAAAAAATCAGTATCACGCTTTATATTAATATCTACGTGCAATTCCGAGCACAGATGCGGGTGGGGAGGGGATCCCCAGGTAACATTGATTGGTTGATTGCTTTGGTTACTGTAGGCACCTCGGTTAAAGGTCAAAGATCATCTTCTAGCGAACCCGCCGAAATTATTTACACTCTGCGTGAATTTTTTAAATTATTTTTATCAGGCTGCATATTTCCTGAACATATCACGATTCCTCTATACCAATGGAATTCAACCTTTTCCGGTCGCGTGCCCCCAAATATAATTTCTTTTCAACTTTGTACCCCCAAAGTTGTTGGTGTATAATTCAAGTTATACATAGTATATAATCTACATCTAAAATAAATTAAATAAATTACATTACTGATTATTCAGTGTTTATCACAAAATAATATATATTTTTTTTAAATTTCACGTGACCACTAAGATGTCTTCGCGTACCCCCAGATATAATTTCTCTTCAACTTTGTACCCCCAAAGTTGTTGGTGTATAATTCAAGTTATACATAGTATATAATCTACATCTAAAATAAATTAAATAAATTACATTACTGATTATTCAGTGTTTATCGTAAAATAATTTTTTTTAAAAAATTTCACGTACCCTCTAAATGTCATCGCGTACCCCCGGGGGTACCCGTACCCCAGGTTGAAAACCACTGGCTGTTAATTTATACAGTACTTTTATACGCTTTTTTAACTTTATATTTCCTGGCTGACTTTTTTGAACATTTTAAATTTAGATACCAATGGGTGTCACATTGCGTGGAATCAAACTTTTGAGCAGAACTATCAGGGTAGTGTGGAAGTTTGTAAATCGGTTGGAAGCGGTTCAAATTGGTTGCGTTGCGTACTTAATTTTGTTGTCTCGAGTTTTCATAGCCACCCAGACTACGTCATGGTTCAATTGTTTCTGGAGACGTATGCCACCAGATCGTATTACGTCATCAGTATCTTGTTTAGAGGCAGTTGCAAATACTTGGCAAATTAACTTTTTATTCATCTCATGTTTTAAACGAGCAATGCTTAAATAAGTGAAGGAAGAAGTGGAAAGGGATATTTTCTTTGTAATGTTGCCGTCCTAATTGTGTCACTTGTTTTCCGTAGTGTTATGAAACATTCGGCTTACAGGGTGTGTAACAAAATGTTCAACGACTGTGTATAATTGGCAGAGTGAAATGTCTCCGGAAACCGTACAAGAAAGTATTATTCTGCTGTAATAAACTGAAGAGGTGTTGTGGGACAAGACATTTACTTAAAATTTACTTCCGTCTGCGTGAACGAAATGTGTTTTTTCTCCACTCCATTCATATATTTGCGTAACCTTTTGAAGGTACTGTATACGATTAAAGAATTTCGCCACAGGAGGCTTTGTTTCCTCTCTTGTGCTACGTTTTCCAAAAATGTTGTCCCATTTTTATGTACTGATTTTTTGAAACCCAGAGCAGTGAGCTTGTGGTCTTGGAGTACCCAGATCCGCGAACCGTTGAATCAGGACTGACAACCCACCTTCATACTTACTTCACACATTTAAATCTTTTTTATCAGTCCTGTAGATGTAGGAAGTTCCTCCGAAACGTCGGAATCTCATGGCATGCAGTGTGACATCTTAAAAGTGTGTACATCGTGCGATAATTTTTACTGGTAGAAGACAGTATGCAACTCATAATTTAAATCGAAGCCAAACATAAGAAGTGTAATTTAGTAAAACACTAAAAAAAAAATTGAAGTTCCAGGTAGGGTACAGTTCACTATTTGTTTAAATTTTGGAGACCATATTTGTTTATTCGTCATTGTAATTGATTATTTCTTGTTAATGACACTTTTTTGAGTAAGCAGTTTGATCGTTTATTTAATGACGATTTTCAACTACATAGTTTATATTACACCGAATGATAGATTCGTTGTAAGTTACTTATTGCAAAGTATGCGGGAGAAACCGTTCGGTGTATCCCAGTAGTGACTGTGTAAAACCATGAAAAAGTCAGTATTCTGTCTCCGGGCGGAGATTCGAAGCTGTGCTCTCCGGAATAAGATGCAAGACTCCTTTCAACTACACCGTGAGTTCCTGCGTTTTGGTAAGTATATTTACCACATGTAGTTTTTGCTGATATAAAAATTATCTGGCGGAATTACTTTGAAAAGGTTAAGTTATTTGCGGATATATTTCGCCATTAATGAGTAAATATTGAGTTAAAGATTTTGTACGTGCCAGATCGTACCATTGCTGAATGTATGCTGTTTAATTAAATAACTGATAATAATATGTCCGAGTAATGAAAATATTTTAAACATGTTCGATGTTTGTGTTTCCTTCGTACGTAATTTGCCGAAGGTCGGGGATGTACAAACACGACAAGAAAGCAGGATTGGGAAATGGTAAAAATGTAACAGATGAGCAGATTAACTTATCGCTTTCTTTCCAGGTTTTCGTACGTCGTTATTCATATGTCTATTTACCTCAAATACAATGACCTGTAATATAGCGTTTGTGTGTGTTGGCTCGGCTTAGGGATAGATGGTGAAGAACATTAAGGTTTTCGTTAAAACTGGAATGTTTCTCAGAGGTTTATTTTATTATTCTCCTCTCACTGATGTTTTGGTGTCCTTTGAACGTTGCCCTTCAAGTTTATGATCTATAAACATATTAGCGGGTTCTTTTTCGAGCCCTAATTTGCAGGGTCTGCGTGTATCAGGAACTAATAATTATATAAATATATTTTATTTAAAGTAACTTAGGGACAAAGTAGAAACTCACGTTATTTTTGGCCTACTCAGTTAAAGGTTTGTAACTAAGAATATGCAATGGAATATTCACGTCTCCTGAAACTCTAAGAATATAAATTACAAATAAAATCATTTGTGTTACGAGACGTCAGGGTCGAAAGTTTGTCTCTTATGTGGCCTCGGTGGTATCTCGAGAGCGTTCCCGCCATTAGAAGCGGGAAATTCGCTAGCATGCCACACGTGCAATTGATAAACTGAGTAACCATTATAAAAAAAAAGCGTTTATTTCTGTGAAACTGCAGAAGTTTTTGGAGTGGTAATGAAAATATTTGCAACTCAGAGGCGTGAAACAAGAAATAGGTGTAGATGATCTGAACTAGTCGTGAAATTAATGGGAAATGTGAGTTTTTTTGGAAGAAAAAGAACGGGCCGGTATGATATTACTTAGGGATGCAACTTTTGGAGTAACTATATAACCTTCGTGTTATCTTGCCATACAATCAGTTACAAGAAGGCACTGAATATTAGCCTCTAAGACCAAAAGAAATGCGCACGATTGTCGAATGTTCTTCGTTATAACGTTCTGCCAAGCAGGGATGTATTGAAGGACAGTTGTTCTGGCTGTTAAATAACTGTCTTCAATTGTCGTCTACTTGTGAAATTAAATTGTGTTTTAAAATCTGGTCTGCGGAGTCCGATTTCGTATTGAACTCTGCTGTACAAGAGATTCGCATTCAACTTTAATGATCTTCTGTGAAACAGATCTTCAAATGTAATATTGATAAATCACTTCGATATTTAATTAAGTTCTGCAGTTTTTACTGGAAACACTTTTTAATATGGCGAATATGTAATGAAATAGGAATAGAAATAAGTGATTACTGTGCAGAGATTTGAGTTACAAGAAGAGATTTTCAATGAATGAATGAATGAATGAATAATGGGATTTGAAATGTGTATGCATTACGTTGATGTTGACATATACACGTCTTGTTGCTACAACTCGGATGTTGAGACAAGTACCCGATTATTCAGACGGCATTAAACATGTTACAAACCCTAGTATACGTAAAGGTACAATTTGGCTGCACGCGACCGAGGCAGGCGACAGAGTTACGAGACCGAGACTGGTCGCTTCCTGTCTGCTCTCTGTACAATTACGAGCGCGAGACAAAGACAGGCGACAGAGACAAAGCACAGGAGACCGCTCTCGGACCAGTAGTGTCTCGCGACGGGCTCAGGCAGCACGTGTGTTGTTGAGTAAAATAATGGCAGAAATTAAATTTACTGGTGACCAAGATGAGCAATTGGTAGAATTAGTAGCAGAAAACCGACCACTGACCACCGACAGAAAGATCCTTCTTCACGTCTGGTTTTGAATATTGAACTCATAGGTTTTCTTTGTTTCTTTCGCAACACATCATCTTCTTCTTCTTCTTCTTATTCTTCGAGTAACCTTTTTATAAGCATTTTTGTACTCATTTTTCACAGAATATGTGCACGTATGTCTCAACAAAACAAAGAAAACAAACACTTTGCCGCATGTCTCGGTCGTCACCTCAAAAGTGTGTGGCGACAAGCTGCGATGTGTCCGTCTCCCGTCTCTGTCGCCTGCCTCGGTCGCTTGTCTCTGTCGCGTGCAGCCAAATTGTACCTTAAGTGTATCAAATGACTTACCCGCGACCAAACTGACTTAGTTTAATAATGCCCTGCAGTTCGAAAAAACTGGACGTGTAGACGCATTGGCTTGACCCATTGATTATAACCCAGGATATTTTAACAGCACATTCGGAAAAGAGACGAAAAAATTGTGAGACGTTTGCGACTGAATCCGCGATTTATGCACCGAAAGTCTGTCAGAAATTCTCCCGAAGACCGAGGTGACATTTCCATAACTCGTATCGTTATGAAATTCAAATGTAATTCAAATTCAAATTGAAATTCAATTCTCATCCTGTGTGAAGAAATCACGTGATTTTTTTTTGTCTCTGTTGCGTTTCTCAGTCGGCGGGTTCTCGACCGAGAACAGAAACCTTATTAGTCATTGACTCGCTGTGTCTGTTGTCGATGTGAGTTGGCAGACCTGGCAAACAGGGCGGCCGCCCACAGTTAGTTTGTTTTGGAGTTTGATAGGAAAGGAAGCATTTCAACGCAGACAGGTTTTGAGCAGTGGTTCTGTAGGCAAGCTGTCCTCAGTGAAAGGTCTGGAATTAATTTTGAAAACAGGTAAATATAAACAAACTGAAAGACAGCATTATTTTGATTTATTGATGTTATGTAAGGATCCTTATTTGATTGGACGGACTGTTTTGTATTATATTTGAAAGTTAAATCCCTTACTTACTCTGCTCACGCATGCTTATTCCTACCTTGCTTATCTTAAGTTGCTTAAGGAGCTGATGTAACAGTGTGCTGAATTATTCTAACAAGTTATTAATTGCGTGTTTAACACGGAAGTTGTAGACTACTGAATTATCAAATAAAAGAGAATACAAAATTAATTTTCCTCAAACAATAATGAAGTAACCAAGAAGTAAATAGTAACAGTATAATAAATGAGCTAGTGGAGATTTAAAAAAAAGTCTATTATGTAATATCAAAAATCCGATTAATCGTAATTGTCAATGACTGCTGTTTCTGAAAATGGTACTTAATGTAAACAGAAATGATAATTACAGCAACAGTCCACAGTCTTTTTTGTCTGATAAAAAATTGTGATTCATGTCAAATCTTGTTTGTGAAATCATCGATTCACGTGTAAGTGTTCAATCCAGGGCTGTGGAGTCGGTATTAAAACCTCCGACTCGACTCCTTCATAAAAGCTCAATATGTCAAAATGAGGTCACGTTTAGGTCAAAGTCATAAGGATTCACGACAAAATCGACCCACTAGTTTCCCAGATAGGGGTCTTTAAAATTCTCAATTTAATATCTTTTCACGCTTATTTCTGCCAAACCGTAAATACCTGGTTGACCATACTCATGTCAAGATGAGGTTACGTATATATCAAGGATATATGGAAGTCAGGATAAGATCGGCCCAATAGTTTGCCAGATACAGGTCTTTAAAATTCCCAAGGTCATATATTTTCACGCTTGTTTCCGCTATACCGTAAATACCTGGTTGACCATACTCATGTCAAGATGAGGTCACGGTTAGGTCAAGGTCATGTCAAGACCCCGACAATACGACGCAAACTGTTTGAGAATTAGAGGCCTCAAACTCTTCAATGTCATTAAAAATACTATTTTCTCACGCATATACGTAGAGAACTGTAGGAATCTGGTTGGGTTAGATTAGGTTGGGTTATTTTAGGTTAGGTTGGTTAAGGTAGCGAAAGTGTTCTTAAGATTTTATATCGAGGTCGGGGTCGGTACATTTTTACCAACTCCGACTTCACCTAAAATTGCTTCAGATTCCACAGCCCTGGTTCAATCTGTAATGCTTATGGCTGTAAGTCGCGTTTATGCTTAGAGAACCCAACGGGACTGCCGGAACAGGTAGCTCGTATTCGTATTTCTCGTTACTGTTTAGCTTGCAGAGGTAATGTGGACAATGTCAGTCTTCATACTTAGTAGACTAATTTCTTAAGCTCCCTGTACTTTCCGCGTACCACTTTGTACTTATCAGGAGAGAACTGCAAGGCTCTAAACTGTATTCATTATGCTGTTGGGTACCTAATTCTTCACCAATTGAAACGGTTTACTACTTAAATATTACTGCCAATCTGCTTTTTGCGTGGTGTGTTAGCTAATCGTTATAATTGTTATTGTAGAACATTTACAAATGTTTGTTATTGCTTTGGTTTATTCTGTGTTCGTTGTCAAATTACTCAAGTCAGCATTTGACAAGCTGAGTTGGTACTAGCATGACCATGGACTCTTAGGTAATTTCCCTGTCAAGGAATTTTATATGTAACACGCCCGAATATTTCCAGTGAAATGACGAATTTGCATAAAAGTCAGTGTGGACATCGTGTCATTTTACGAAACACCATGTTTTTACGACAGGTAATGGCATATAACGCAGGTCAAAGTTTACCAAAATTCCCCAAATACTTAACGGAGCTGGTGATGGCAGGCTGAGATTCTAAATATGTCTTAAGAACTCGAAACAAGAGGGCAGTGTAGTCGTTATATAGACCCAATTTCGAAGCCGGGACTTCTTAAGTGAGTCTCAGTTGCTACGTCGTGACGTTAAATGTCGAGACTTGCATCACAATGAAATACGGAATGAGTGGCAGATATCCGCAAATCTATATTTGCGTCTTAAGAATGAACGGGATACGAGTAACAGACTTTGTCCAGACGTTCTGTACGTGTTGAATCCTAATGTGGTTGGTTAATGGTTCTGTTTGGTGGGGAGTTACCACTGCGAGATCTCCGCTAACTTAAAAAATAGATTCCACGGTGCAGTGCCTATTCCTTGAAAATAATAAATAAATAAACCTTGAAGTTCTGGTCTGTGGCGACGTTTTGTTATCATGTGCGAGACAGCGCGGCGCCACTGCCTATAGGAGCACATTTCACGCTTTCATCGCCTTTAAAGATTAAAGTATTATCTATTTTATGTGTTCTTACCTTAGTTTTAACAGTGAAACAAGACGCCTAAAGACCAACAGCTGAAATTATAAATACTTTAATATGCAAAGGAATGTTAACGTCGGACATCATGGGGACAAATACAATGTATGATGTCTCAAATACAGGATGAGACGAGCTGTCATTTGCTTTGAGCAGTGTAAGAGAATTGATGTCTTGATATATTACATTATATTTTCCAGTATGCTTCATTCCTATACTTTTTCTGTTGCGTTATTTGTGTTTGGAGAAGGTTCTTGTAATAAACAGCCTTTGGATATCACCTGCTTTTAACATGAATTTTCAGTTCATAGTAATTTTGAAAGTGGGTTTCCAAGTTATTTCGGTTGTGAATATCCCGTTATTTAAAAATAACTTGGAGTTATGAAGTGTGTTTCTAAAAAAAAATGTGTGTGAACTTCGTATATAAAGCCTTGTTTGATTCATTGCAGATTTAGGACGAGTGCTCACTCAAGGCATTATATAACGGTGAGATACAGACGTATCTATATTTTTCGATTTTATGTATTTATTCAAGCTGGACTCACACCGATTAGTCAAGAATACAACCGCTCTTACCATCACGGATTGTTCGATAGCTTGCAATCGATAGTATTAGGGTCACAATTGGTGGGGTAGCTCAGTCGATATGGTTACGGAATCGTCGACCGGGGTTCGATCCCCGACGGGGACAGAGGATTTTTCTTCTACTCTGCGTCCAGAGCGGCTCTGAGGCCCACCCAGCCTCCTGTCCAATTGGTACCGGGGTCCTTTCCCGAGGGTAAAGCGCGGCCGGGGCGTGACGCCGACCACTCACCCCCATCTAGTGCCGAGGTTAAGAATGAGTAGGAGCTATACCTTCTCTTCCCCCAAGTGCCTACATGGCGTACAGTGGGACAGCTGAAGTTTTACTTTTTTATCGGTGGTAGATAATATGTGCGTTAATGAAGGTAATAAATTAATGATTGGATAGAATGGACGCCATGAGATTAACTCAAGGTTTACGTTCGTTGATCCAGTAGGATAAAAAATTATCGTTTGGCTTCTTCACAGCCTACCTTAAAATAAATAATGCGATATCTTATAGAGGCTTTCACTAAACGATTTACTGAATCGGGTACGTACACACATTTATATCTTTGATTAAAATAACAAGATGGATTTAAATTTATTACAGTTTCACCGTGTATGTGTATATCTCTTGCATCTCGCAACACTTAATTCTTTTTTTTTTTCTATCCTACGCCAGACTTAAGCCTATCAGCGATTAGTATATTTCTGGCAGCCCAATACAGATTTGAATCTGCGATAAAACCAGTAAAATTTTACGCAGTATTAATGTCTACGTCACTGAGACCTGGGTACATAGAGAGGAGGGTTCCAATCATATCCTAAAGTCCATACAGTGGACAAGTGGACGAGTCCTCCATATATGGACACTTAATTCTTTCGGATTGTAATTTTTGGATTAGTTTTTAATTAAATAAAGCGAAAGTGAGCTACGTTGACATATCGTCTACGTCTTCGAAGATCGAAACTACAACCCGAGCCTTATGGGTGCATTGCACCCGGGCGGCGCCAGAGGTTAGCAAGGGAGCCATGGTTGAAGGGGGGCTAAAAAGAACTGAAATCCGTCCTTAATTAAACTTGGTAATCTAAAAATGAAAAAAAAAAATAGTAGTTATACATACGAGCGGTAGAATGTGCTGGTTGCGGGGCCTGCTCACAGCTTGGGTACAGACTGTTCACATTTCCCGATTGGTTAAACAGCATCTAGGATAAAACCAAGGAACATGTTATAAGATTTTGACGTAAATACGTCTATGAGGAAGGGTCATTCGGCAAAAATGTGTTACGAAAAAGTGTTACGAAAAAGGGAAACGAAAAAGTGTAACTGCTTTGTTATGTTACCTAGGAAACCTCATCTGTTTACTCGGAATTGTTGTTACCTAGGAAACGTCATCTGTTTACTCGGCATTGTTGTTGCCTATAAAACATTACATTGCCTTACCTTACCTTCATTACATTCATTACCTTACCTTACATTACATTTCATTACATTACATTCAGCTACCACAGACCCATCTAAACTTAGCTAATTCAAGTTAAATAAGCAAAGTCTTAATCAAACTTTGCTCAATTGTAAAGAATGTATAAAGGAAATATTTAGAATAAAGCCAATATATAAACTTCCTTTCCGTATAGACGTATTTACGTCAAATTCTCCGGAACCGTGGTTCCACTGTCACTTTTTTGTTGGCTCCGGGCCCAGGGTTCTGTGATTAAGCACCGTGAATTTTATTTCAAAACGGAGACAAATACGTTGAATGTGGGAAATACTTCGTCTCTCGATTCTTCCATGTAACAAATCCTTAGGCGGTAAACAACGCAGTAGGATAGAAATTTCACTTTAGACATAACTTTTCAGTCTTGAACAGCAAAACTTTAATTTATCTGTCTCATTTAGCAATTGCGGTGAACTTTGCAGTTGAGATCTTAAGTTCCACCACTTAAGTTGCAAAGTCCCGTTTCACAGACAAATGGAACTTAACAAAGTGGACAATTCAGAATGTGAAACTGCGTACGTAGTGATAGACTGACATAGAAATTAATTTTGAAATAATGAAATTGTACAAATGGTATTAGTAGTTTATAAACCTTTTTTTATTATTATTAGTGTTCTGTCTGACGACAGGTCCATATGAACAGGATCCTTCCATCCTTTTCTCTTCTCGGACTGGGACCTGTTCATATACGTTCTTGGCAGATGATCCAGAAGTGGTTTGCCATTGCCTTCTTCTGTGTGTGAATGGAGTAATTGTTGGGATGCCACGGAGGAAAATTCCGTGTTGCCTAGACCACGGCCTTGCCCAACACAAGTTATAAATTCGGGCACCGCCGGGAATCGAACCCGAGACCCCAGGATTACAAGGCCAACGTTCTAACCGCTAGACCACCGTGGCGCTCTATAAACTTTATAAGACAATAAATCTAAATATGCTGATTAATTGAGCGAAATCAAATGACTGCTTGATGAAAAGTTGCAAGGCAAGATGGCGTTAGACACGTTTAACCACGATGGGGCAAATTATTACCAAAGGAACTTCGTCTGTTTGTGCCATCCCTGATAATCAGTATTAGACATCCCGCTGACACCGGTATCTATTTTATGTTGTGACGTGGAGGACGAACAGGGCAAATCAGAATGTTGCATGAAAGTTTTAACGAGTCTGAAAATACTTGCATTAGCGTAACAATTCTGACCCGTTTGCCAGAATTTCACCTTTGAACTTTAACCATGGTAGCGAGGTAAATTATTGTAACGAATTTAACCTGGAGATCGTCCACCTCAGCCAGTTCGGTGCTCAGAAACGTCTTCATCATGTAAACTGCTCGTCACTGTCCGACTTGAATTAAGATTGTAATGTGTTGACAGATTTTATTAAAATTCTACACTATAAAATTTAATGGAAATATGTTTATCCGATGTCGATTTGCATTATACGGACGGACGGAGGAATGAAAACTATTTTTAATAGGCGACACGTTTTCGTCAAAATCGGACAACAAATACGTTCACTTTATATGAAGATCTGCATGAGTTTCGGCCCGCCGAAGAAAATTACAGAAAATTGGAATGAAACTCGAAAGTTGTGAATATGTTTTAAATGAAGAACCAGGCCTACGTTGCCGAATTTTTAAACGGTGTTTTTTTATTTCGTTCTGTTCAAGAGGGACCTAAGTCAGTACAAATCACTTCTGTCTGAAGATCCTCATACCAACCACTAAAAATTAATAGTTGATACTTTCTTTTTGTAAATTGTGTATTTCTTGTAAGCGCTCTGCAAAAGACAAGTTTCTTTTGCTGTGGGCTCGTATTTTTCGCCACTATACCCAGCATGCCTGCCACGGTGGTCTAGCGGTTAGAACGCTGGCCTTGTAATCCTGGGGTCTCGGGTTCGAATCCCGGCGGTGCCCGAATTTATAACTTGTGTTGGGCAAGGCCGTGGTCTAGGCAACACGGAGTTTTCCTCCGTGGCATCCCAACAATTACTCCATTCACACACAGAAGAAGGCAATGGCAAACCACTTCTGGATCATCTGCCAAGAACGTATATGAACAGGTCCCAGTCCGAGAAAAGGACGGAAGGATCCTGTTCATATGGACCTGTCGTCAGACAGAACACTAAATAATAATAAGATGAGGTGGTCTAGCGGTTAGAACGCTGGCCTTGTAATCCTGGGGTCTCGGGTTCGATTCCCGGCGGTGCCCGAATTTATAACTTGTGTTGGGCAAGGCCGTGGTCTAGGCAACACGGAGTTTTCCTCCGTGGCA
This sequence comes from Zootermopsis nevadensis, assembly GCF_977971745.1. NCBI lineage: Eukaryota > Metazoa > Arthropoda > Insecta > Blattodea > Termopsidae > Zootermopsis > Zootermopsis nevadensis. The sequence goes on from NW_028259145.1 coordinate 4,542,738, forward strand.
TCCCAACAATTACTCCATTCACACACAGAAGAAGGCAATGGCAAACCACTTCTGGATCATCTGCCAAGAACGTATATGAACAGGTCCCAGTCCGAGAAAAGGACGGAAGGATCCTGTTCATATGGACCTGTCGTCAGACAGAACACTAAATAATAATAAGATGAGGTGGTCTAGCGGTTAGAACGCTGGCCTTGTAATCCTGGGGTCTCGGGTTCGATTCCCGGCGGTGCCCGAATTTATAACTTGTGTTGGGCAAGGCCGTGGTCTAGGCAACACGGAGTTTTCCTCCGTGGCATCCCAACAATTACTCCATTCACACACAGAAGAAGGCAATGGCAAACCACTTCTGGATCATCTGCCAAGAACGTATATGAACAGGTCCCAGTCCGAGAAAAGGACGGAAGGATCCTGTTCATATGGACCTGTCGTCAGACAGAACACTACAAATAAAAAAAAATAAAAATACCCAGCATATGTTCCAGCAAATGAACAGTGTCCGGCGACATTCGCTTGAAAGTGATCAGTGTCTCTTGGTCAGAGCTTTGGATGTTTTATCGTCACTGTCCTGAACAGATGTTCGAACCCAACCACTCCTCCTGTTGGTGTGTTGCTTCCCGTAGCACTAACGTCATTCTCCAATACCCTGTTCGCGACTGATTTGTCGTTGATGCCTGTGGACAAATCCTGTCTAATCACGTCCTTTGACGTCATCATTTCTAATCTTGTACAGGAATACCTCGGAGATATTGCGGTTTCGGTTCCATACCACCGCAATAAAGCGAGTCGTACGATTTTTTAGGTTTCCCAGTGCATATAAAAGTTATCTTTATACTATACTGTAGTCTATTAAGTGTGCAATAGAATTATGTATAAAAAAAACATTGCTAGAAGTACCAAAATGTGACACAGAGACACGAAGTGAGCACATGTTGTTGGAAAAATGGCGCCGATAGACTTGTTCGACGCAGGGTTACCACAAACCTTTAATTTGTAAAAAAACGCAATGACTTTGAAGCGCAATAAAACGAGGTATGACTGTATTGTCTTGACTACCGGCATAAGTCCTGCCTTGTGTCAGTTATGTGCATGAGGAATTAGGCACGTGGTTGGAATCGGAGATCCTTCTGACTACACTCGACGGAATCTTTCAAATAGTTGTCAAGAACTTCCCACGACTTTCTTGAAACTTGAGGGCTCATTACCGTGTTTACAAACAGCATGTCACTGGTCTCTGTCCTGTTCTAGATAAGTCCATAGGTCTCGAAACGCTGGCCTGAAACTTTGCTTCAGATTTTATGAAGTAATATCGGGAAGCCTTGTTCTGTCAGGAACACTGAACCGATTACTGCACCAAGCCTGTCTAGAACCTGATGGAGCTTCGGACGTATTGATTACTGTGCACATTCAGACGTAATCTGCGTGTTTAAACGCTCCGTTACGAAATGGAACTGACGTGTTGATCGTGATTTACGATCTACAATAAATCCAGTGCTTGCTGTGCTGGGTAGGGTACCATAGTAACGAACTTTCGAGGTTTAGGGCAGATGATCAAGTCCTGACGCATCGTTAATTCAGTAGGATGTTTTGAAAGTATCGCGTGTTTTCCAGTTCACATCCACGGAACAGCGCTGATAATATTCTGGTGCGTGAATTGTATTTGTCGTGAAATGCCGATTGCTTTATACAGAGTGATTCAAAATTCTCCATACATAGGATCACCTAAAGGAATGCATTCGAAATGCAATTACGCGCATAACACCAGATGTGTTAATGCGAGTACACCGTGAGTGGGAGACACGCATCCGTATGTATTTTTAATGGAATGGCAACCATCTTGAGCATGTTTTGTGAATAAAGTGACAGTTTGTTATAGATGTGACCATTTTTTATATGTATGGAGACTTTTGAATCATCCTGTATAATTTCCATAATGTACGTACAGGCCTGTCAGAATTCGGAAAATCTCCATAGAACGATATGATGTGTTCAGTAAACCCTATTCGCTCGTGCCTGCTGTTATTTTCAAGCACGTTCAGCAGCAGAGTACAGGGTGTGTATAAATTGTGTTATCACGCAATTACGCCAGTTGGTAGGGTAGCTGTTACGAAAATTGCAGTGATAATGATTGAGATACTGGATGAAGACAACGAATTTCTGAGGAAAATCATGCTGTGACGAGGCTAGATTCAAAATTACAGGGAAGATAAACAAATAGGGTGTACGTATCTAGAGATCAGAATACTCTCATACCACAATCGAGCCCATTAGGGACAGCCCCAAATTTAATGTGTGGCATGATCGTTCGATCGGACCCCCTTCCTTTGCTGAAGCGACTGTGACATCTGGAAAATTTGTTTATCCATAGTCACAAGAACTGCTACCTGCCATGTTCTTCCGGCAAAATGGGACATCTCCACACCGGAGCTTGAACGTGCCTGCATCTCTTAATCAGCATTTCCCACACCGATGGATTGGCTTTGATAGCTGTATCTCTTGGCCGGCCAGATCACCGGATATCACACCCGGTGATTTTCAGTTTTTCCTATGGGGTTACGTGAAAGACAGCTTGAATATCGTTTGTACATTGTACGTGTGACACATGGTTCATGTTGAATGCGTGTAATTTTTATGAAAAAACAAACAGACTTTTTCTCGCAGATGACGTTCAGACAGTTTGACTTTGTCTTTTCACAAAGGTTTTATTTACGAGTAAGTTA